>NC_140770.1:1751336-1932953 GCF_044657685.1 Stegodyphus dumicola | reverse complement strand
AGTGAAAAAGTCGGATTTTTCATTCACTTCATTGCAACAGAGATATTAAGCTATCAATTTTTTAAAAAAATTACGTAAGAAGGGTTCGGAATGAATGCAACTATTATTTAATAATTAAAATCATTTAAGATTTAATTCTTAAATATCTCATGATTATTCATGCCTCACATGCTATGTGTAAGCCTGGGTAAATGATAACACATGTGAAAACTCAAGCCTAGTTTTGAGTATTTGGTGGAGAAATTAGAAAACTGCTTTAAATTAAATTTATTCTAAAACAAAAATCAACATTTTCTATTAGCAAGTGAATGGATGCAATCCTTCCATAAAATTATTTGTAAAGAAATTTTACAACTTACCAAAATAAATGTTTTAGAAATTTTATAAATTATTCTCCCTATATAAATTAAAAACTGTTGTTTTGAGTTTTATTTCAATAACACCTGCACAATGTTCAATTAAATTATTCCTTCTCCTTGCAAATTCAATTCACAGAATGCCTTTTCATTAGTTAAGCAAAAACGCACATTTTTAAATCTTTATTAAGGCTTATCATTTGTGCCCCAAAATGTTAAATAAAAACAATATGCACATGGAGAGGTAGAAATGATTTGTTTAAGACTAAACTAATAAATTATTCCCTTGAAATGATTTATCTGGTATCTCAGTAATATAGTTACACAATTAAAATATATATGAACTAAAAATTAATTCTCTACATCTTAATTCTCGTAATTAATAAACTTAATTCTCTTAATTCTCTAAGCTAAAGGGTATTTTTATGTTTC
This sequence comes from Stegodyphus dumicola, assembly GCF_044657685.1. Lineage (NCBI taxonomy): Eukaryota > Metazoa > Arthropoda > Arachnida > Araneae > Eresidae > Stegodyphus > Stegodyphus dumicola. The sequence continues at coordinate 1,932,165 of NC_140770.1, read as the reverse complement.
AGACATTCAAGTTTTAAAACTTTCAATCTAGTTCCTCATGAATATTAGACAAAATATTCGATAACAACATGCAAATAAATTATTTAAAAAGGACAGGATACAGTCCTTCTATAATTAATTTGTTTTTTCATCTAAATTTGTTTGACTTGTCCTTTTCTTGATACATGACACTGACATGATACATGATATTGACTGATGAAAAGGACTGCCTTCATGAAGAAATTTCCAATGCAAAATTGATCAAATTCACAGTACATATCTATGAAGGGAAAAAAGTGATTCCCCTCCTTTCTCACAATTATTTTTTTTTAATAAAATATCATTTTATGACTAGTTTTTCACAAAAACGTATTTTACAACAATTCTTTTACCTTAACTAACCATTTTAAAAAACTTGGATAAAATTATTTTGAAGCATTATTTTCCCCCCTCTCCTGTAGTGAAAATTGCATTTCATCAATTTTATTGTATGAATCGTGCTGATTTAAAAAAAAAAAAAAAAAAAAAAAAAAAAAAATGAAAGATGTTTAGGAACAAAGGAATTGAAGGAAGAAAATTACTTCATGTCTCCCTTTCACCAGGTGCATTATCCTCTGAAGAGAGTTTGATGCACATGCATACTACTCCTCAAAGATTAGCTTTGCCTCCTTACAAAATACTTATTTATAATTAAAATAATATATTTTTATTATTTAATATATAAAATAATATATATTTATTATTTAATATATTATTAATATTAAAATAATATACTGTTTTACAATTAAAAACTATATGCAGAATGTTTCAAAGCATAATTTGTTTAAAGCTAAACGTTAAGGCACGTAAGAATAAAAAATTATATTTTTCCTTAACACTTAGCTGTGAACTCTACAGATTTCACAGCTAAATGAAGTATTTCAGAATGAAAGACAACAGAAAAGTTTTAAAAAATTCCACATGGTCTTATATTTAAAGGAAAAAATTAACAAAAAAAGTGGATTTCTTTTATCCTGTGCTTTGATTTATCCTGCATAAAAATTCATGGGTTTTAACAAAAAACAATTAATTATAGGTTGAAACACTAATATTAAAATCCTCTTAGACTTCATTTTTTAGCCTAAGATCTTATTTAAAAAAAAAAAAAAATTAAATACAAGACCTGAAATACTTCTTGAATGCTAAAAATTAGCCCAGCTTTAAAATGCAAAACTGTCATTTCCCATTTGAAATTTTCAGAGAAATGTAGTATTTAATACTATGTAAATTTAAGTTTCACAAATATATAATTACAACAAAAAATATAAAATATATTTCTTATGAAATATGAAATAGATGCAAAGTTTTTCTACGTAATTCTTAGGTAATACATGCATTTCCATAGTAACACAAGGTACCAGGGTTTGGTTTACATAATAACAGACAATTTTGCCAACCTCCTTAATTTTTTTTCCACAACATATAAAATTTATTTCTGAAGCAATATTTTGTTGTAATAATTTTCAGATATATAAAATAAAATGTTGAGGTAATAAATTTAATTCATATTAACAATTACTGAATATTAGTTATTAATGAGAAATTTTCAAGACAGAAGCAATTCTATGATTAGAAAAAAAAAATAATAAATTGAGAAAAATGTTCCCACACTTCCTGCTTTTTTTTAATAAAACTCTTGGAAATATGAAAAAAACCTTTATTTTGTTAAATAATGTTTACAGATTTAGAAAATAAAAATATATTAATAACTTCTGAATTAATATTAGGAATTAACGTTTCTCAGTAACAGAGAAAATTATAATTAGAAATAATTTTTTTCCACAAGAAATGCTTCTTCTTTCTTTCTTTTTTTTTAAATAGCTGTCATTGTCATACCTACTGTTTAGTGCAAGATATCTTGCATTAAATATATTGAACAACATAAAGCAATTAATAAAATTCAGAATAAATCTAATAATAGCTCTTCGAAAACTGACTGTAATTGTCAAAAAGAATAAATTTTAAAATCTTAAAAATATGTCTTGTGACATACTTTTTTGCATCCATTTTTTTTTTCACAGAAAACAAAAAATTCAGATATCAAATTCAAAAATATCTTCTTTTAACAACTAATTAACATTAGATATTAATTGGAAAATTTCAAGGAGGAGGCAAAAAATATAAATGTAAGAAATATAAAGTATTGAAAAGATTTTTCTCCTTTTTCAAAATATTTGTAAAATAATGCTTCCAAATTAAGAAAATTAAACATTTCATGGCACAATTCTGAAATATTGAATTTTAGGAATTATTCATTCTGAATAATAATTCAATTCTCAATATTGAAATTACAAAGCATTATGTTGTTATTTAGTGCTTCTAATTTACACAGAAATGCCAAATGAAGTTGCACTTTTGCAAGCAGAAAAACATGATCAGATATAACAACAAATATCAATAACAAAGACAACATATATCTTGGAGATTTTTTTTTTTTTTTTTTTTTTTGTGACAAATTTCATCTTTATCTCCCGATTTCTTAGTTTTCTAAATCAAAATAATTCTAAAAATAAAAGAATTATATATAATTTCATATAATATAAATTTTTAAAATGTTAAAAATAGAAAGTTATTTTAAATATGAATGTTCAGAGCATTAAATGTTTATCAACAGCAGAAAAAGTTAATAAAAATTTCAATATTTAAATTGAAAATTAATCAAGATAAATAAACTTTAAAAAATTGGTTATTTATTAAATACACAAAATTATTTGCCTTCTAAAACATGTTCATCTATTCACATTTCTTTTTTTTAATTCATTTACATAAATTTTCTGTACATGTTTAAACAATACAGATCACTGGGGAGTGATGAATTTGTCACAAACATCAGTTATTTAACACAATACAAAAAGATAATAGATGCAAAAACTCATTGCCATCATGTACCTGTATCAATAAGTATTAAACAAATACTATGGGAGCTCGAAATACATACAGTTTCTCCCACTTAAATACTACGGAATCTCAAAACACAGTTTCTCCTGCTTAAGTAATGTTAGAAATACATTGTGAGTATTTCTGTCAGCAGGAGCAAGGAAACATACATTTGAACAATGCAGACTGCAAGTCCTGAGTTAAATAACAAATAAGTGTTCTCTTTCATAATAAGTGTCCTTGCCTTTCAGGTAGTTAACCTAGAAAGGAACTGCTACGAAAACACACAGTGAACTTACAAACTTAGGCAAATCACAGCTGCAGTGATACTTCGCAGACATTCAGAGTGTTTCTTACGGAGTCTGGCAGTAAAATGTACCTGATTTGATTCCTCTGTTGGGGGGGGGGTATGAAAAATCAATACAGATAGGCACTTCTTGCCTGTTTGCTCAGGAACTGTCCAGGCGAATCATTATTATGGAAATTGTCGACACCTTTACAGTTTTTTCTCGAAACAATTCGCCAAACATAAGTGAACACAATTTTACAGTCTCTAAATTTTTGCACAGAAAGTCCTAAATCGTGGAGGACCTTAAAACCGAAATTTTGGTCAAATTCCTTATTTTCAAATTGTTCGACAAAGTTTGCCTCGATTTTCGGGAGTCGTTTCGATAAAGTCCAAAACTCTAGGCTTTCAGTTGAAGCTGGAATTTTCCCAGCTATGGCTGTGATGGAAAGGACATTTTGTAAAAGTCACCAAATTTGTATGAGTTACATTTTATGCAGGTATTTTGCATCTCCTGGGAACTTGCAGGTACATGATAAGCAGTAAAGACATCCAGAATGGTTAGGACATCCAGTTTGCATATGCCCAAAGTGCTGACACCTGAAACAGCTGCTGGTTGTTTGCTTCCCTGATCTGTATTTTGCTTCTGGTGGAGTCAGAGTTTTCATCCACTGATTAAGCCACATACGACAACCTTAAGTGGAAGTTGTTCTTTTGCACCGAAAGGCACTGACAGCCCGTTCTCTGCTGTGCCAGTCATGGAACATTCAGGAACATTCTCCTAAACATTTACGATTTTGTAGAGTCTCACCTTCTTTGGGAACATATAAAGGTGACACTGCAGAGGAATGGGGGCATCGATATTATTTTTGCCGAAAACAGATTTCTTTCCACGACTTGAGGTCGCAGGCACATTACGGGAAGCAGACAACATTTCTTTTCCACGGGAGGTGGGACGCTGTATCCAATAAATCCATCTGCCCTAGGCAACAAAAAGAGTTCATAGAAATGTTGAAAGCTCTCATGTCGGAATTGATGCAGTCAAGAAAGAATGCATGATGAAGGCAACAGATTTTACTGTGGTTAAGAAGTTCATTTTTGATTTACAAAAGATCTCTTTTGAAAAGAGAAGCTTTAAAATCATATCACACAGTGTTGGCGCTCAATAACTCTCATCCAGTTTTCCAGACGATGTTGAAGTAGCAAATTCAGTCATAATTAGTAAACTGCTGGAGCTGGCAGTCCTGTGAGGTTGATGATTTCTAACATCAGAAAAAAAAAGTCAAAGAGAGACAAGAATTGGTGACTTAATTTTAATGCACCAGTAATATCTCTCATTTCTGGCTGAGCATAAAAGTTTTTTTTTTTTTCTCCTTGCGGTCCAAACTTGTGTATTACAGCTCAGCTGATGAGTGTCTAATGCATATATGTGAGGGAATGAGCAGTGTGCCCTATTCAGTGCCCTCCCCCCACCTACTGGAGATGCATAAGCGAAAAAATGTTTTTCACAAATGGTAGCAAATTTATTCAAAAATATGAATAACATTTCAAGTGCATAGAGGATCATTTAAAAGCAAAATGCTTAGATTTTATCATCAAAATATAACATAAGATGAAACTGCAGAATTAAGCAGAATATACTGAGTTAATGTGTAAAACAAATACACAGAAATATAACCTAACATGATGAAAGTTATAACAGATTATGCCAGAATGGGTCAACATAGCCAAGAACTGTGTATAATTTATTCTAAATTACAAATGTTCAATAAAATGAGAAAAATGTATTAAAATACATAAAACAAAATATTTTTGCATGCAAATGTAGTTTGGCTCATCAATATATAAAGAAAAAACAATTAAAAAAATACTCAGTTCTAATAAAATAGAACTTTTATGGAAAGTTAGCATTTCTGATAAAATATTTTTAGTTGTAAGAGATACACAAAAAATAAAGATGGACATAATTATCTCAATAAAAAGTAAATTTGTTTTTTTATATAAATATAATACAAATGCATGTTAAAATTTCATTCAAAAATTGTATTTATGCATCTTCATAATACAATAATTTCGCTAATTATTTCAAACAATAAAATCTGTTAAATTCACAAATTTTTATAAAACAACCGATTTCCTCAAACAGTCATGTTTCAACTAAGTGCAGTCATGTTTTTATATTTTACAGAATTAGTACATACTGCACATAAAAATAAGAAAATGCACAAATTAAAGCATACAATTTTATTATTTCCACTCCTCATAATAAAATGACATTTTTTTTTTTCAACAAACATTGATATTATTAAATTGATTAAAATTTCCCCAGAAAAGATTTACACATTTCTATATATTGTGCCACGCAAATTTTCTTCCTCTAATAACCTAATAACTGACTTTTCATAAACTACTTTGCATCTATTTAATAATTTTTTAAAAACAAAAATATTTACTTAGAAATTATATGCATAAAGGAAAAGATTTTTACTAAAAAATTATTGTATAGATTTTCAATAGCCTTAACACAATAAACTTTTTCTTTAAAAAATTTTCTATGATGAATTGTATTTAAATATAGTGTCAAGAATTATAACAGTGTGCTTTGACAACTGTTTTAATGCACACACAAATTTAAAATGCCTAAAATGTTGAAATTATATAATTACAGTTTAAGCTTTACACAAAAGACATGCCAACATTTAAAATTTAAATTAATTAAGGATAAAAGGAGTAATTTATAAGTGACTGAATAGTATAAGAGGCTTTCGAATTAAAGTATTAGCTCAATACTCTGAGGTCAGCAAAACCATAGAGAAGGTAGTTTAATAATGTCATGAATAATATGAAATTTTTGTTCCACTTCATGTTTAAAAAAGTGAAATAAAATATTTGAAATAAAAATATATCATCAACCTTCATAAAATTTGTAATAAATTCTCAGATGAATACTTTACTGGAGTAAAACTCAGACAGTCTTGCATATTACAGTCAAAAGTCGTTAATCCGGACTCGTCGGGACTTCAGCGATTCCGGATTATCGATTTTTCCGGATTATAGATCATCAGTTTAAATCTGGTAAAATGGCATGCAGAAATTATAAAATTAAAAATATGAAACCGTAATTTACGAAATAAAGAACAATTATGATCTAAAGGGTATCAAAATTTACAAAAAAAAAAAGCTTAATATTTATTTGTTTACTTTATTAAATATTTCTTTCAGTGTAAGTTGTTTAAGTTGCTTCGTTTTTTATGTGATAATACATTCTCTTTAATTCCATAAACAGACATAATTTCTTGTTCAGTTACAAAGTTCCGCTGTTCAAGTCCTATAATTGCTGTGTCGAGAATACCGACTAATTTGTCAATCGAAATTTTTTCGTTTTCAATAACCTCTGTCACTTTCTTCGCTATTGGAAGCGAATTATAATGACGAGGCATTTGATTTAAATCATATCAAAGCCGGAGTACATCGAGAGGAAATACCACATTTAGTAAGCAATTATGAGCCAAATAAAATAAAAACATCTGCCCTTAAGATAAGGATAGTGTTGACAGATCAACTTCCAATTCATTGCGCTCCGCGGCGTTAAAGATAAACAAAGTTTAGGTAAACAAACGTTAAAGTTTAGATAAAAGAAGGATATGCCTTTATCCAAAGGATATGCCACGTTCCCCCCCCCCCACACACACACGCAGAGCAGCGTGAAATTGATAAACAGATTTCTGAATGGTTAGATAAACAAATCCTTTATCCATTTTTTGCAGCAATTCCACTTTTTGTTTAATGGACTCCGAAAGATACTTTCCCTTTGTATATCCTTTACATATTAGTAAATATATATCAGAAATTATGTTTGACATAATCGAAAGTTCAAGCTTACTTTTATAAAATTGCTCCAATTCGAAGATTAAGGAACAACGCAATCTGCAACATTAACTAAAATAGATAATTAGATAATTTTAGCTTAGCTTATCCCGTCCGTTATACATTAAACGCGCATTTGTAAACGTATTTTGGGCACGCGCACACGCAAATTCGCAGCCGTAAAGGTCTTACGCGCATGCGTCAACACGACGCATGCGCAGAAAGTTTGTAGCTTTGAGGTCCGGATTATAGATCATTCCGGATTACGGGTGTCCGAATTAACGACTTTTGACTGTACTATATTATATTAGCTTTTATAATATTAAAAAATTATATAAGAATGCAATTCATGCATAATAAATTACTTAACCCTTTGCGGCATGGTGGGTCAAGATATGCCCCACCTAATTAATATTTATTTTCTCAGTTAGCAATTTCCGTTAGAAATTTTCTAATCTTTTAAAAATAATCTATTTTAGTTATTATTTTTCTCAGTAGATGTTACTACTATACCAGGGCTTAAGTTTATAAGCAAAAAATATTCAAAATAGGATCACAAGAGTGATATCCCTGTATCTCGCATTTTTCAATATTTTAAAAATTTTGGTATACAGTTTATGATATGTATGATACTTTTTAATATTCAAAAGTACTTTATTTTCAAAAATCTTAATTGTATTCAATATTTTATAACATTAATTTTGCAGTTGAAATAAGTGGGTTAAAATTTGTCCCACCACACACTTGAATTTCCGCTCAATAGATGGCAGCACTCACGATTATTTTTTTTCTTTTTTGCATCTACTTTTTTCGTGATTGCGCGCGCTTTTACATCCGTTGTATGCTCTGATGTGCTAAAATGTCTAGGAAAAAATTAACAACTCAGGAAGCTTTGGATCTTTTTGCTGAATTGCCATCTGATTGCGACTCAAATGCTTCAGATGTCAGTTTCTGATTCAGATGAAATTGAAATCCAGGAGAGAATAACTGAGGTTGAAGTTATTGCTGAAGAAGAAAGGGAAGTAGTCATAATTTGTTTCGCTTTTTAAAGACACAGATGCATCTATGCATGTGGCACTGTAAATATGAATCGGAAGTATCTACCCACAAATTTATGTCAAGAGGATATATAGACTTTTCAGTTAGCGATGATTCAATTTATTGCATAAAATGGAAGGATAAAAGATCCGTTTCCATCCTGTCTTGCCTGGAAAAGGCAACTGAAATGAAAGAAATTAATAGAAAGGAACGAGATGGAAAGACAAAAAAAAAAAAAAAAAAAAAAAAAAAAAAAAAAGTACTGTGCCCAAACAGCATTATTTCATACAATAAGAATATGGGATATGTCGACTGATTGATCAACTGAAAGGACTATATGAAATAGACCGCAAAAGCAAGAAATGGTGGCACATGATTTTTTTTTTTTTTTTTTTTTTTACTTTTTAGATGCGAGTATAGTAAACACATTTATTCAAGTTTGTTCGCGAACCTGATCATGATGTAAAAACAATGAAAGGTTTTCTTCTCTCAGTTACAGAAGGTCTAATGGCACTTGCAGGCAAGAAAGAGCTGAAAAGAAAACTGAAATCCCCAGTTCAAATAAAACTAAAAACCCGTTCGTACAACCAGAAAAGACACTAAAAAATGTAAGTAAAACGCCAAAGAGAACGAGCAGGAGAAGATGTGCATATTGCAGCATATCGAAAGAATAACGACGAACATTTTGCATGTGTGAAACATGTGAAGTGCCTCTATGCTTACAAAAGAATGAAATAACATGTTTTTCAAAGTTTCATGAAAGTGACTTTTTTTTCAATTTTAGTCATATATAAATGTTTTTGAATCAAGTGCCAATTTTAATATTTTATTTAGTATCATATGTACGAGTATCAAATTTTAATCTTAAAATAATATTCAAGAAAATATTTTCTTTTGTTCCTAAAATTTAAAAATATTAAATATATACTACATGCAAAATGTGCATATGCAAAATTTTACAAGTCATGCATATATGCAATAAGTACAAAATGCATTTTAGTGTGTTTATTATGAATATTTTAGAATGCACGCTTTATTTTGTTTATTCATTCCACATATAATTTTTTTTCCCTGCTATACACCAATATGCTATAAGACATGTGCTAGTTGCATGGTGGGACAAATGGTATCCCACCTTCCACCGTAAAAAATAAAAGCGCAGAATTTTTTTCAAGCCTTAAAGGCACTTAAGTAAGTCCATCTGACTTATTCTAAGGCATTTTTTTAAAGATTAAAATATATTTTAAATATGCGTGTCGCAAAGGGTTAAACCAGACTTAAAAAATTTGACAGAAAGGTATTTTTTTATAAATTTTGTCAGTGTTTTAAAAGAAAGGCAAAGATTTCCTACACAGAATTAAAAGCGTTCTGTTGCAAAGAAATCAGAACTTAGTATTAGTTCTGGTGAATTGGGGGGGGGGGAGTTTAAACATAATTTTGTCTGTATTTTGAATGACAATAATTTTGTCTCGGTCTTTTAGATGGTTTAGTGAAGCATGTGAATCTGAAATTTATGAAAAACTGGTTACACAATTATAATATTTTATTACAAAAAATAATAGTAGGACTGGAAGGGAATTAACTTTTTTCCTTTCCTAGGTATGTAGTGTGAATATGATCTGATTTGCATAATATATTTAGCCACTGAGTGAATAAATTCCTACTAGTGCCAGACCTGGTCAAAAGACATGTTGCCATTCATACATTACTGCATTCATTGCACTGTTTTTTAAATGATTTGTTTATTTTCTTTACAACAACTATGTAATTCTGCAAAACTCAGGAATCATGCAAACATGTGCCACAGAAAGTGGCCTAAAATGCTTGGTATAAGGATGAAGTAACTTCTTTTAGATATGTTGTGGTTTATCTTATTTGGAAAAGTCTAAAAAAATATCATACCAATTTAACCCCAGAACAGCCGAGAGATGGCAGCACATGATTACAGACCACAAAATTCTATCCCAAGATTCTCAAGGAGAGAGTCAGTCGTCGAACGCGCGCGATGGTGCACGTGTGTAGTTTGGAGGTGAAGATGAAATAAAAATTGTTAAGTTTGAAATGTTGAATCTAATTTGATCTTCCTAAATAATTATCATAGATTCTTAACAATGGTGACCCGGCCTTGCAGCAACCAAGCGTTATTGTTTTAAACTAATATTTGCACGGAAAAAAAAAAAAAAAAAATTCTCTTTTTTTTTTACATATTACTTGGGACTTAGCCACGTGACTGGAAATGACTGAAGGAACAGCAATAATCGGAGCAGTAAAGATACCTGTGTACAACTTCGCCGATCCTTCACTATGGTTCACTATGTGCGAAGCAACATTTGAATTGGGAACACCGAAAGCGATATCGGAGTCTCGCACGAAGTATAATTACATTGTTTCGCACCTGCCCGCCGAAGCCGCATCAATTGTGAGAGATGTAATCAAAGCCCCCAACTCCACGGATCCTTACAATCACATTAAAACTGAGCTAATCAAGCGGTGCGGAGAATCGACGCATCAAGAAATGAAAAAACTCCTCGGCGGCGAACAGTTGGGAGATCGCCGGCCAAGTGAACTCTTACGCATAATGCGACGACGCGCTGAGTCATACAGCATTTCCGATGAACTAATGCTAACTGTTTTTACAGCATATCCCGAGTTTCGTACAGGTCGATACTCGCAGCGAACACGCCTTTAACCTTGGATAAAGCTGCGGAAGTTGCGGATCGTGTCATCGATGTATCACCATCTCCTGTAGCGGTAAGTGCCACAAATATTTGTTCTGCTAATATTTCAGATTCCATTGAAGAACGTTTACTCGCAGAGATAAAAAAAATTGCACGTAAGAATCGATAATATCTCGCGTGATCGTCGCCGCACTCGTAGTCAGAATAAATATCGCGGCTAAAGAGAACGCAGCCCCTCTCAAAATAAAAACAAGTTTGATACCTGTTGGTACCACCTTAAATTTGGTGAGAGAGCTATAAAGTGTACCCCGCCCTGTAAATTTTCAAAAAACGGCCCAGGCGAGGCATAGCGGCGACTACAGCCTTGCCCTCCAATTCTCGTCGCCTTTTTGTTAGAGATGCGCGCACAAATGTCAACTTCCTCATCGACACGGGTTCTGACGTATCTATAATTCCAGCAACAGCATTGCAAAGGCGAAATCGCATCCAAATGACCCTTTCAGCAGCAAACACTACACCAATTTCCGTCTACACTAGCCAAAATCTCTCCTTAGACTTAGGTTTAAGACGCATATTCAGATGGACCTTTGTCGGCAGTGTTTCAACCCCTATTATTGGTGCAGATTTTTTGTATAATTTCAACTTGATGCCTAACCTCCACACAAAAAGATTAATCGACGGTAACACTAATCTTGGCTCTAAATGCAGTTTACGAGTTAGTGCAATACATTCAATAAAGACAGTATCTGGCGACAGTATATACCATAAATTATTATTAAAATTTCCAGAAATCACAAAACCACCCCGTGCTGACCAAGAAATTAAGCACACAGTAGTGCATCACATCCAAACCACAGGACCTCCCGTCACTGCTAAAGCACGACGTCTTGCCCCAGACCGCCTACGAATCGCCAAAGAAGAATTCCAAAATATGATAGAATTAGGCCACATTCGTCCTTCAAAAAGTAACTACGCATCACCTTTGCATATGGTCCCTAAAAAGGACAGCACGGAATGGCGTCCTGTAGGAGATTACAGAGCCCTCAATGCACAAACAATAAAAGATAATTATAACATTCCTAATATCTTAGATTTTACTTCTGAACTACATGGCTGCAAAATTTTCTCGTACCTTGATTTAATTAAAGCCTATCATCAAATCCCTATACATCCTGATGATATCCACAAAAGTGCTATAATCACCCCCTTCGGCTTATTTGAAAGCTGTCGCATGCAATTTGGCCTATGTAACGCTGCAGCCACATTCCAAAGATTCATCGATGAAGTTACTCGAGATTTAAAATTTGTTTATGCATTCGTAGACGATATATTAGTAGCATCTAAATCTGAGGAAGAGCATATCTCGCATCTAAGAATACTTTTTGAAAGATTGCAAAATTATGGCCTTAGCCTTAAACCTTCTAAGTGTGTTTTTGGTGTTTCCTCAATAAATTTCTTAGGTGTCAAAGTATCTGAAGAAGGAACAGAACCCCTGAAAGATAGAGTAGACTGTATTTTGAATTTTCCTAAACCTACTACCATAATTCAATTAAGACGCTTCTTAGGTCTATTCAATTTCTATAGACGTTTCGTTCCTAGAGCAGCACACATATTAGCACCCTTAAATAAATTTTCAGAAGGTATCAAAAATAATAAAAAGAGCAGAAAACCTAAACAAAACGATCCCAAAGAAACACTTCAATGGTCTGAGGCTAGCGAACAGGCATTTACAGATGCCAAAAATTCACTAGCTACCGCAACTCTTCTTCGTCACCCAATTCCAGGAGCCAAACTTAGTGTTTGGGTTGATGCCAGTGACCTGGCAGTTGATGGTTCCTTGATGCAACTCAACACAACCAACTGGGAACCGATTGCATTCTTCTCTGTTAAGCTCACCAACAGTCAACAAAAATTCTCCACCTATGATCGAGAACTATTGGCCATTTACACTGCGGTGAAGAGATTCCGGCACATGCTCGAAGGTCGGAACTTTATCATTTTCACTGATCAAAAGCCTCTTATCTACGCCTTTAAGCAAAATTCAGAGAAGTGCAGTCCGCGCCAATGGCGTCGACTTGATTTCATTTCTCAGTTTAGCACTGACATTCGTCATACCAGTGGTGTTAATAATAGCGTTGCAGATGCATTATCCAGAATTGAGATAAACAACATCTCAAATTCCTCATTTCTTGATTTTGAAGCCTTTAGTCACGCTCAGAAAGCTGATGATTTACAAAATCTGCAAAACAGCAATCATTCACTAGAAATAAAGTCCATGCCCAGCCCAGTGTCAGCAACAGAACTCATCTGTGATGTATCAACCGGAATTCCAAGACCTATTGTGCCAGCATCTTTTCGTAAAATAGTGTTTGACCATTTTCAGAACCTCTCGCATCCAGGAACAACAGGATCTTGCAAATTAATTTCTGCTCGCTATGTTTGGCCCAATATGAAAAAGAATATTAAAGACTGGGTAAAAAGTTGTGATGCATGCCAGCGATCCAAAGTTCACAAACACACAAAAACACCTCTGGGTACATTTGCTACACCAGACGCACGATTTTCTCATCTGCATGTGGATTTAATCGGACCCTTGCCTCCTTCAGAGGGCAAAATGTACTGCCTCACCATCATCGACAGGTTCACCAGATGGCCTGAAGTGATACCCATCGCTGATATGACAGCAGCAACAGCATGCAGAGCCTTGTTCGAAGGATGGATATCCCGCTTTGGATGCCCATCTACCATCACCACAGATCAGGGTCGCCAGTTTGAGTCACCTCTGTTCAGTGAGCTCACACAAATTATGGGAACAAGAAGAATTCGTACTACAGCCTTTCATCCCCAAGCAAATGGCTTAGTAGAACGTTTTCACAGAGTCTTGAAAAATTCTTTAAAAGCCCATGAAAACCCAAGATGGACTGAATCATTACCAACAGTTCTCCTTGGCATTCGAGCTGCTGTTAAAACAGACATACAAGCATCAAGTGCTGATCTTGTGTATGGAACTTCACTAAGACTTCCAGCAGATTTATTTTCCCAAAGTGCCCAAAATACAACTCCATCTTATGAGTATGTGCAGAAACTCCAGGCACAAATGCAGCAGTTAAAGCCATTTCCCAACCAAAATCACCAAACAAGAATCTTTGTGCACCCAGAATTGCAAAAGTGTACACATGTTTTCCTTCGTGTGGACAAAATAACACCACCGCTCACTCAACCATATACAGGTCCCCACAAAGTCATAAGTCGAAGCGACAAAGTTATAAAAATATCCATAAATGTCAGGCAAAGCAATGTTTCCCTAGACAGAGTGAAACCTGCATTCATGTATAATGATGAAATACAACAAATTCCTCACGAGCATGAACCTAAAGTCCCAGGAAATACTACTGGAAACTCTGTCAACAATTCCAAAACCACAAAATCTGGATGAATTGTGAAATTTAGCAAGAGACTCATCACAGAAATTGGTTAACTTGATCATAATTACTCTTGAGTTACTCGATTTTCAATGTTCATCATATCACAATTATTCTCTACAAATTTCAGAACTGAAAAACCTTTATTTTCATTTATTCATGTCAATTAGATTTAACCTGTATTACTTTATTTTGTTTTCTACTTTTATTTAATTTCATGTATGTAAGTGATTTCAGCAACTGACACAACCCAGCATCCCAATTCCCTTTTGTTTATGCTATGTATGTGTAAATACTGTCGTTCTTTCACTTCGCTTGTTCACTGGGGGGATACTCTTGTTGTGGTTTATCTTATTTGAAAAAGTCTAAAAAAATATCATACCAATTTAACCCCAGAACAGCTGAGAGATGGCAGCATATAATTACAGACCACAAAATTCTATCCCAAGATTCTCAAGGAGAGAGTCAGTCGTCGAACGCGCGCGATGGTGCACGTGTGTAGTTTGGAGGTGAAGATGAAATAAAAATTGTTAGGTTTGAAATGTTGAATCTAATTTGATCTTCCTAAATAATTATCATAGATTCTTAACAGATATTTCACTTGTCACACAGAAAAAGAAAACTCAATTTTCAATTTTTTTCTTAAAATTATCCATTTGCCTTATAAAATAAATATTTAATTAAACTAAATTTTAAAATTTACATTTCCATGTGCATATTATGAAGATTATTATTATTTTATATATACATACTGTATATATAAAATATGTAGACCCAGATTTAGACTAAGCCTCATATACATTTACTTCTCCCCCCCCCATTTCTTCTTTCTTGGTCTTGGTTCAATCCACAGTAAAACTGGCATAAATTTTTTTTTATGCCAGTTTTACTGCATCCTTTCCTTTAAAAGTACATCCTTTCCTCGAGTTTCTAACGACGTTTTGTTCCTAATGACCATTTCCTTGTTGCCCTAAAAATATGCTTATTTTGCTAAATGGTTTATCCAGTTCTAACTGTTTGCATGTATCATATAATAACAGAGCTGTGACAGACACATATACTAGTGTTAAAATATTTTGTTCTTGATGTGAAATGCCATTCATGTTACAATACTGAGGATAATAATAAAATTTACATGTCTTTTTTTTATTATATGCTTGCCTACCTACTGAATTTAATTTTATATTATCATTTTTATTTTTCAAAATTGTATTTTAGAACGCCCCTCTCATTCTTTAACTTCATTTTTCTTTACTTTGAAATTCTTCATTTGAGACATATACAATTTCCTCCAATTTTAGTACAAAATCGAGGGGAAAAAAAAAGTACCTGGAAAATCTCAGTAACGATGGTGAGGTCCAAATTAAGTTAGAAATTAAGCAATTCATTTCACAGCTGCATTTTCAGCAGTGAAATTTCTTTTAAGGGTCAAAAATGTTACAACTATTAGGTGTTTTGTTAGAAAAATTCTGTGCTTTAATAAATAAATGCATTATTTTCTTGACGAAAAGGAATTTCTAATAATGCTTTGTATCCATATTGTTAATTACTGGACATGCATTTGTTTTTTTTTATTTAATTCAGTTGGGGAAATATTCAACCACATTTTTCTGTATATCTTGCATAGAGATTGCTCATATTTAGGGTTTTCATAGATGCTAACTCTACTGGTTTTCAATCACGTTACAAAAATCTCCAGTTTTTGAGATTTCATTGTTGACAGCTGTGGATTTTCTTCAGATGAAAAATAGACATTTTTATGACTTTATTGTTTATCAATTATTTTTGTATGCTTTTGTAATTTTTTTATTATTAAAATATTTTCCCTTTTACAAAGTTCTAAACTTTTTCTTTTTTCAGATTCACCTCACCGATGATATCGGAACAACATTATTGATGTTTGTTGTATTCAGATCTGCTTTCGACGAAATAAATTCAGGTAGTGAAAAATATTCATATGCAGATTTATTTACGCTCTTCATAGAACGGGGATGTGACGTTAATGCCACTAGGTTGGGTAGTACTGTTCTTCACTTGGCAGTTATCGAAAAACAAGAAATTTTAGTGCGAAAATTGCTCATTTCTGGAGCTGAAATCGACAGGCGTGATGAGTATGGTTTTACCCCATTGTTCTATGCATGTAGAAGAGGTAGCCAGAGATTTGTGGATTTACTTATAATTGCTGGTGCTAAATTATGCACACAGAATTGGAGAAATAATTTGATAATCTCTGGAAATGAAGAAAGCATTAAGATGCTTATATATATAAATGATAAATCCAAGCAGTGTCATACGCTGGAAAACTTGTGTTACATTAGTATCAGGAAAAGACTTCAGAATGTAGAAAGAGATGCCTTTCAACTGGGTTTACCTCCATTATTAATAAGACGCTTACAACTCAAAGACTGTTCTAATTATGTAGGATGATTATTCTAATTATGTATGATGTACTGAGTTGTAAAGTTTAATAAAGGGTAAAATATTGCTAAGTATGCATTTTCCTTTTTTGAGGGGGCTGAAATAACACTTCTTTTATTATTTTACATTCTTACAATATTTGCTGTCATAATTTATAAAAGTTGCGCTATATCTATAGTATAAACAAGCAAGAAGAAAGGTGTGCATATATCATATGTTAACAACAAAACAATGCACAAATGGAAAAGTTTGTAACCCAATAAAAGCACTTTTGTTATAAATAACACCAAGCAAGAAATAACATTTGCATGGAAGGAAAGCTTTTTTAGAATTATATTTAAATTATCTGCGACAATAAAAGCATGATCAAGTTTTCTTGCCAATTAACAGAACCAGTCCAGTCCTCCTGTATACAGATTTGGGAGATATTTTAAAATTTTATTGCCTTTTAGTCCACTTTCACATTACTTTGATTACCATTAAAAATTAACATGAGTCCGGCCTCTGAAAATTTACATCTTATTCAAAAATTACAAATCTTTGGATAAGATTACAATCACAGATACAAATCTTGTTCAAAGAGTTGAAGTTATATATTTAATTATTTATATGACTTATCGTTATTATCGTTGCTAGAATATTTTATTTTGATAATTATATTTTACTTTTATTGGAGCTGGAATAATGATTGCAGTTTGTGTTTTCCAGCAGTTAATTAATTAAACTAAAAAAGTATTGCTTCTTATCATCTTTCGTTTTTTAATATAACCGTTACATGAAATTAATTCAGTTTCAGAATCCTTACTTCTTCAGAAATATTTGCAAGAAATTTCTGAAACAAAGTATACAAATGATTTCAAATGCTAAAAACTGAAAAATTCGAATAACTAGATAAATAATTATAAAATAATACAGCAAACAATTTTTAATGCCTAATCTTTTATACCTAATTCATTTTTAAAGCATCAACAGTCCAAGTCTTCTCAATTTTACTCACAAGATAAATATGTATTACTATTATTTTGGCGTGTGTTTTGGGGTTTGGCTGTATTATGAAACGCTAATACCACACAACGTAAATTGTTGGTACATCACATGATATTCTTCCGAGATGTGAAGAACACAAGTCCGGCCCACTCAGTCTCTTTCGTGCAAGGTCCAAAGAAGCCACTATTGAGATTGATGGAAGAAATTTTTTTTTTGTTAAAGTATATTTTGCCAAACAGATCTCTTCTAAATATCTGATATCACGTAATAGAAAATAAGGTAGAAAAGAAATCTCATAGTTTTCTGAATAGAAGCTCAACGTTAAGATAGGATAATCATTCTTTTTATAAATAACAGAGGTCGCTTTCAACACAAGTGCCTCAACAAATCACTTTGCTGTTAGTTTTCTATCGCTGATATCTGTCACCGTTTTTCCTTTATACAGAACAACATGTCTCAGGTATTATAATTATGATACTAAAAAGATTTTTTAGAAAGTTTAAGCATTCATCCAATAACCATGTAAATCACAGCTCAAAATAGCTCTTTAAGCTAAATCATTTAATAACAGGTAGCACATTGAAATTCGGACTGTCTCGTTTAACTAACCAAAACCCTCAAGTAACTCGAAACTCTCCTTCCCTCCGAAAAAGCCAACAGTAGAAACATTTCTAAGAAAACGACTCATGTTCCATATACAGAAATTTTGCCTGGGACCTAATAATAATTTAGAGTTGCTCTCTGAGTGTCATGTTTGTTTATACTCTTTTAAATTTTGTTCCACATAAATGTTTCCTCAGAATTGTTACAACATTAAGCATTTCCCCCCCTAACTCTTATTCAGGTTCACTTGGCTCTAGAACTCAACAGCAGAAACTCAGTATAATCACGTATGTGTCAAAGTACTAATTACATCTCACTTGATATGAGCTGGTAAAGCGCGTGGAATGAAACGATATTTAAGATAGTAGGTGCTTGGAAATTTATATCGTTGGTCCTTTGGTATTTAATTAGGAAAATTCTCAAAGATCCATTGTGGAAGTATTTCAGATTACTGAGAATTACCTGCTATGTGCAGTATCCTTATATCTGCATCAAGGTATAAAACAGGCCCTTTAATTTCTCTTTCAAAGTTTCCATGTAAACGTGGATTGCAGATAAAATTCAACTAGTTTCAAAAGAATAAAACTTGCAAATTTATTTTGAGATTAGCGGAAGTACAAGTTGGATTGAGAGCAATGCATCTAACAGCACAGATCTGTAATACCGCTATAATCCTTCTCTAAAAACGATAAAAAAAAGTACAATTCACATTCATACATTTTTCAGTCTGATGCGATATGGAACCCACATAAAAATTTTCGATAGAAAAATAAGCTAATTCTGTTTCATTATATCAGCAACAATGGCACGCAGTTTTGAATGATTTTTGTTTTTCTTATCAAATAGTCCTAAAAGCTTAATTTCCATTCAATATTTCACCTATAATTAATTTTAGTTGATTAAATGTGGCAAAATCTTGACCTTTATTCATCAGAAATTAATAACATGAACAAACAAACATACATTCTTCTTTATATGTATAGATTTTGTAAAACTTACAAATTTTTATTAAAAAACTCCATGATTTGAAAGCGAGCGGTAGCAACACTTCGAAATAAAGCATTTTTATCTCCAAAGCTCGAGACTGTTGCCACTCGGAAAAATGTGTGCGAAAATCAGCGCTTTCAGAGTTTCTAATTAGTATGTCAGCTGATTAAATTCGAAAGAAGATGGGACCAGTCGAAATGGCTTACCACGGATTTTTGGAATCGGGAATAATGTATTTAATGTTTGGCAATTCTATTTTTATTTCATTGTCAAACTTAGAAATTTTTTATTAATAATCTCTAGGATTTGATTGCGAGAGGGTTGCCACTCGGAAATATTAGGGCGAAAATTATCATTTTCCCAAGTTTTTAATTAATATCTCTGATTTTAGCTACTTCATTTTGGAAAAAAGTGGTGGTCGACCTTTGCAAGACCCAGAAAACAATTGTAGAAAGTTTGGTGAGAAACGCACAAATTTTCTTCTTTATATATATAGATGGTGTGAAAACAGAGTTGTTGTGTTATCCAGCTACATTGACTTATGAGCAGCCGTGCAATAATGATGCTGAACACTGGTACTTCGACCTGAGCTCGATTCTAGACAGACGGGCTGATTGCATCGGCGTTTTCATGATTTGTCTACTGTTTAAGGAATATACTAGCTAGTTTCCCTTAAAACTCCTTCCAAGAAGACATTTCCCCTTAGGCAGACAACCCATGCATGCTTTGTCGTAATCAAATAATATACATATTATGTTACACAAATCATTTTGCCAGTGGGTATATTTTTGTCTTAAAGATATAAATTGAACGAATAGAAAACCTCATTACTTGCAACCGTAATGTATAATCAATACATTGTAAATAAAGGTTTCTCTTCGACAGACTTTCTTCAACTACATATAATTAAGTAAATATTTATTTGCTTGTATAATACACTGCTGACAAAAAATTGACAAGAAATGCAATTTTGAACGTTAAATAAGTACTTGAATTTCATTGCCATTGCAGAAAGGAATACTGAAGTATCATACAATATTATCAACGCAACTGGATATTCTTCACAACTACACATCAACAGCATTCAGGGCAGAGATACTTTCTTGATTTGAAAAGATGTGTCAAATAATGTTGCATCTTGAAATTTTCCAAAACAGATAAATACGTCATCTTGAAAGACCCAAATAGAATAAAAGTATTATTTTAAAGCTGAGAAATGTAAACTTAAAGTACATGGGCATTTGGCGTTAAAAACTATAAACGGCGAATCACTTTTCAAATTGTTCCCACCCAATATTATCGCCCTATATTATATTTAAAGAAATTAAATAGTGAAGAATCTGCATAAATGTATGTATATTCCTCGCACTGTAAAATAGCGTAACCTAAAGCCATTGAAATTTGGAATAACGTAATCTTCCATAGAATATGGGCATGTGGAAGCCCTAGTTTGAATTTGAAATTTGTTTTATTATCAATTTCTTGTTCAGAAACACTTCAACGTGTTATTGACCAAAACACTAAACGATTTGAAGCAAGTAGTGGCAACACTGTGCGAAAGAAAAACATTTTTATCTCCAGGGCATGAGACTCTGTATCGGAATTTCTAAAGATATACTCATTTAAAAATTATTTTGTGATATTGCTGTTGAACTGAGTTTCATGGTTTGAATACAAAGAACATGATATTTAAAAAATAAGGAAAACGTTAAAAAAGTAATTTAACGCAATTAAATTTTTAATTAATTTAAAATCTGAAACCTTTGAATTTTTTTTCTTACTGCTTTTAACCTTTTTTCCACTTTTCACTTCACCATATTTCTTCATTCGCCTCATATACTGGTGATTATTTTATTGTCGGCACACATATGCAGTTTCCAGTGACATAATAATTGTTACTAATGCTGAATACTGTAATTTTTTTATTTCATTTTACGTAATATTGACTTTCATAGACTAATATGGTCTTTCGTTGTGTTTTGCATTGGAACGCATATATATTATACGAATCACAGCCAACTTATAAGGAGATTTTGAAGTATAGAAGATATTCCTCGTTGAAATCGTCTCTGTTAAAGACAAGTCTGAAAATGCGAATGTCGTCCGTTTTCAGACATACAAAGATAAATTTTGAAACATTTTAGAAAATTATCGAACAGTTTTGAATCGAGCATGAATAGTTATTCCTATAAGTTATTGTACAAAACTAAGCGGAGAGATTCCAGATGAACGTTGAAATAACCAAAGAAATAGTAGAGCAGGTATTAGTGCAATCGCGATGCGCATGTGAAGGGTCACAGAAATATGGCTCCACACTTAACCATTGCGGTCGCAGTTCAAAGCTGGCTTTCAGCATAATAAACCTCATACAAATGGCAACCACTTCAATCGAAATGAACATTAATTCATTATTTTCTCAAACTTCGAAAGTAACTCAAATTTTATGGGGTCTAATCATTGCCGCTGAATTTATTATAATGTTTTATGTATAAAATGTCAAACAAGTCAGCAAATTAACTCGATGTTGTTGCCATTACTTTAATGTAGGGTTCTTCAACCCGTAGCCCGCTGAAGGTGTTTTAGTGGCCCCACATTTGAATTTGAAGAAACATTGAAGAATTTTTGATTTCAAGAAAACTTGCCTTGTCAGCTTTTTCTCGTAAAAAAAAATCCCTCCTATTCTTGATATTTAAAACATTTTATTGACATGCCTCATATTATTTGAGGTAAAATTTTCTGAAAATGACGAATTTTCGGCAGTTTGCCTTATTTGCAACGGCAGTGTATCTGTGATGAAGGAATACAACATTAAGAGATATGATACTAAGCACAGTGAGACACATTCTGCACTGGAAGGTCATTTTCGAAGTGATAAGGTGAGTGAATTAAAATCAAAACTAAATTTTCAGCAGTCTTTCTTCACCACAGCGAATAAAGAATATGAAAATAGTGTTCGTGTTAGTTACGTAATAGCAGAAAAATTGCTAAGGGTGGAAAACCATTTTCTTATGGAGAATTTCAAAAGAATGTCTTCAGAGTGCAGTTGATGTACTTTGGCTTTCGAGTCATATCGAATATTAGCTTGTCTGGTGTGACAGTAGCCAAGCGCATATAGGATCTCGCAAGAGATATATTCAGAAAATTAAAATGTAAATGCAAAAAATTTGAGTCTTATTCTGTAGCGATAGATGAATCGACAGATGCAACAATTTAGATATTGCACAAGTAACCATTTTTATTCGTTGCGTTGATAGAGACTTCACAATAGTAGAGGAATAAGCCAGAGTTGTTGCACTTAAAAGTACAATACGAGGAATGGATTTATATTCCAGTCTGACACAAACTTTGGATAAATGTAATGTTGACTTCGGTAATATATCTGCTATAACCACGGATGGTGCTACATCTATGACTGGAGACAAAATGAAATTAAGAACATTACTCATATCTCATATGAAGGCTAGTGGAAATAATACTATGATGATTTTCCACTGCATCATTCTTCAAGAAAATTTGTGCAAGAAGTTATTCTCAAACTTTGAACAATGTGATGAGTGTTGTTGTAAAAGTGGTTAATTTCATTCGGTCTAGAGGACTTAATCACAGGTAATTTGAACAGTTCTTGATTGATTTGGAAGCTGAATATGGTGATGTTGTGTATTATGTGGAAGTACCTTGGTTGAGGCCACTCTTGTTTGATCTTGTCCACTCTTGAAGAAAGATGCTTCAGCGTCTGTTTTGTTTGAAGAGCGAAATTCAACAATTCATGGAATCTAAAGGAAACTCTATTCACGAGTTCAGTGATGAGATATGGTTGAGAGACTTTGCATTTCTTGCAGACATTGCAGGTCATCTCAATGATATGAACTACCGCTTACAGGGAAAAGATCTACCTATATTAATTTAGAAGTCAAACAACGAAAATCAGCGTTATATTTTCAAATATCGCAGGACTAGTTTCGATGGTTTTACCGAACCATCATATTCAGCTGCAAAAGAGCAAATGAACGAGATAAGATATAATGAAAACATAAGACAAGAAAAGCCAGGACAAGAAACAAGCTACTGGCGCCATCTGTTGAAGAAACCAGAACTAAAACATAATTTCTTTAAAGGCTGAAGGCATGTGGATTGGAATCAGGGTCATTAACTAGAACAGAAAGATTTTTTTAATGTGAAATGCCTCTAGAAAATCCAGTTCACCAATGGAAGATGCTTTTTGAATAATTTTGGCAGCAGAAACATTTAAATTGTGATTTTCATACCAACAATGTTGGGCAACAGAAGACTTCTGTGTTTCCTTCTTCCTAACATATGCCTCATGTTCTTTAACGCGAAATTTTAAGGCTCTCTTAGTTTGGGCGATGTAATTTAAACCAAACTGGCAAGGAATCCTATAAATACCCCAGGAATTCATATCCGGAATGGGATCCTTGAGTAAAGAACTCGGAATTTTATTGATCGGAGAATAAATGACCCGAAAGTCAATTTTCTGCAAAATACGTGCAACCTTATAGCCAATTGATGGAAAGAAGGGAATGGCAACGGAATTTTTATAATCTCCTAAAACAAGAATGGGCTTTTTTGTGTGTTGAGATGAGAAGTTTTTAACTGCTTCATTAATAATGTTAGGTGAAAAGCCCCTGTCAATAGCTATCGCTTTTAAATAATTTAGTTCTTCATCAAAGGATAGTTTGGAGGAGCAAACTTGAAGAGCCCGGAAAACATAGGAATAAAATGA
Source organism: Stegodyphus dumicola (assembly GCF_044657685.1). Lineage (NCBI taxonomy): Eukaryota > Metazoa > Arthropoda > Arachnida > Araneae > Eresidae > Stegodyphus > Stegodyphus dumicola. Next base: position 1,908,243 of record NC_140770.1, on the reverse strand, counting down.
AGCTAACTTTTGTTTAGTCGGATGACATGATTTGAAGTGAGGTGGAAGGCTTCAGTAAACCGTAGTACTGAAGATGGATGTGTTTTGCGTGACTAGAGTGTCGAGAAACGGAAGAGATTTTCAAGTCTCAAGTTCAAAAGTGAATTGAATAGCAGGATCAATGGAATTCATTGTTGAAAGAACTTTATTTAAATCATCTTTATTACCTTCAAACAGGGTAAAAGTATCGTCTACTATATTTGTTCGACGTCTTATTGCGTCTTAATTAAAAGATCTACTTGTTCATAATCTTTGTTATATTGTAAAAAGCTTTTAATACAAAATTAATCCTCTGGGAAAGTCAATAGTTAAATAAGAATCCCACTCACTTTTCTAAAATTGGTGGAGTGTGCAAAGAACTCTACAGCGTGGAATACAAATAATTATGTACAATGCATTTCAAATTTCAATTCAAAAGCAGATTTTGTGATTTTCGTAAAAATGAAATTAGATTGTTCTCCTTACCATTTTCAGTAGACGTTGCAAGTGTTTCACCTGAACTTCAATTAGAATTTATAGATTTAGAGTGTGACTGCAGTAAAACACAAGTTTCTTGAAAATCCTACACTAATTAATTTTTATTCGAAGTACGTGACCGAAGACAAGTATCCAGGGAATTCGTAAACATACACACTTCTTGTCTTCTTTCTTTGGCAGTACCTACATATGTGAACAGCTCTGTAGTAAAATTAAAATCCTAAAATCGAAAACAAGAACACGGCTGACAAACAGACATTTGGAGGAAACTCAGCAAGACAGATTAAACCGGATATTGAAGCTCTAATCAAGCAAAAACAACGTCAAATTTTACTTTAAAACTAAAGTATCTACCATATCCCGCCAGTAATGTAATTTGTTTTCTTTTTTTATTGTAAATGCATTTTGTAACATCGTTCCGTACAATCATCTTTACGCTTTTTTTTTCATAGTTAAAAAAAAGTTCCAAAACGTTTTAATTCAATTTCCATTTGATGTTTTGGTTCCAAAAAGTCATATATATATATATATGCAAATCTGTAACACTATATCTTTGGCTAGAATGAGTTATAGTCTTACAAAACAAAGCTCCCTTTTTTATAAATTTTCAGACTACACTATTTTTTTGTCAGACACGTGGCCCGCGGATCTTTATGAATTTATCCATGTGGCTCTCAGGCGTGAAACGTTGAAAACCTCTACTTTAATGGAAACATGAAATAATACAAAATTTTAATTTCTTAAATAAATGTTTGATTTTTCTTATCAGATATCGTAAGTGACAGGCAGTGGCGGCTTGCCATATGGATCAGGCAAATGACTGATTTGCAAGTTCATCATTAGATGTGGGAATTAAAGCAAATATGTGGAAATATATTAGTAATTAATTTATCTAGCTTAATGAGCTGCATGAGGTCTTCAGGTGGAGAGGTAAAGTATGATATTCTTTGGGGAGGAAATCCCATCAGTCATGAAGTTCGTAATTTCTTGATCCAGAGGGTTGTTAGCTGGAAAAACGTTTGGCTTGAACTGATTTTTGAGAGAGTTGGCAAAAAGCTCTGCTTTTTCTTAATCAGTGCAAGCAGTATTCTTGTTTCTGGCAAATATTTTAAAATTTAATGGGGACAGCTAAAGGTTTTTCTTTGAAAGGAAATATAAGCAGTATTGATATTTGAAATCACTTTCAAACTTCTATAAAGTTAAATGTTTGATATAAACACTCTATTCACTTCTCAACCCGTAGTAAACATGTTTCAGTCAAAGAAAAATAATCTGCAAAATTATTTTAATTGTAGATATTGGAAAAAGTAATTCTTCCATAAAACAAAAAATATTTTAGATTCCCATTTTTAATGACTTTACATGGAAAAGAACATTACCATCTTATAAAAGCATGTCATATATCAGTATAATATAAAAATTCACTTTCCTAGAAGGACATAAAATCTGCAAAAATTTCCAATGCTGTTATTTTATTTATTTTAGATATCATAGACCAAGAAGAAATTGCAGCATCTCAGATGCTCATTTAAATCGTCAAATCGTTTTTCCTAGAGAACTACAGTAGTCCCTGAATACAGTTGCAATACATTTTGCAACTGTATTAAAAAAAAATGGCACTCAAAAGTCAAATTTAGCATCATGTAAAACAAAAAAGTCTGTTTTTAGCATGCAAAAATTCCACAAAAATTCATAAATTCAATTCAACTCAATAGAAAAAGACTTTCATAAAGGATTTAAGAAAAATGTCTTATTTATGCAGTTAGGAAGCATCTTGTGTCAAATCATAGTCCTTTCTCAGCACAAGGGACAAAATTAATTTAATAACAAAGGAATTCTGGAATGCTTGTTGCTAGTTTATGAAAGATTCCCTATTAACGCAATTTGAAATTAACCAGGCCTTTTCTAAAAAGAGTTTGTTATTGAGAAAAGATGGAAAAATTACTATTCCAAACGTTTAGCTTATAAAAGAAAGCTGTTCATGAAAAGTACAAAAAGAAAAAGTTAAAATAAAGTATTAATTTTACCCAGGTCGCTCCTTGGAGGCACATTTTGTGTCTCAGTCCCAACTCGAGGGGACATCGGTGGTGTCTCCTCTGGATCCTCACATCACCTCCTACGCCACCAGGTTTTGAAACGACAGGGAGTCTAACATCCTGCCTGGCCTAAATTACACAGTATTATATTATAATTCGTTTAAACAGAAGAATTTGTAAAGAATACTGTTCAGCAATTGTAAAAACTACAATATGAATTATAATAACATTAATACATACTCTTTTCTTACAGAAATACTCAATGGATCAAGAAAATAGTTAGCATCATAGAAATTAGAGATGAATTTATTAGCCCAAATGGGCCAATAGTCTTGAAATGCAATTTTTATGTTATTTTACTTTAACACATTTACTAGCCTATGGCCATTCGAAAAAATACAAGATAATTATGTTTTAAAGTTATTTGGTCTCCTACTGATGAATAAACTAAGACATTAAGAAACAGATTAATAATATTAATAACAAAGCAATAGATTAATTTTTTTAACTTTTGAATATAATTCAGTTAAATAAAAATTCACAATATAGCTAATTTAAAACATTTAATTCATGCAGAATTATTTATAATATATATTTTCTCCCTTTTTAGGTATAACCATTGTTCCCATGTTAGTCTAAACGCATATTCATCTAGCTGCTAGCACAGACTCTTCATCTAGTAATGCTACCGAATGCCAAAGATTCGTGTTACAATCTCGAAGCATAGGTCACTTCCATAACGTTCAATGAATGGTTTCTAAACATATTTGTCCCAGATGTCAAAAATTATTTAAGTAAAAAGGGATTGCCTTTTAAGACTCTTCTTTTAATTGAAAATGCGACTATTCATCTTCAAGATTTACAACACAAAAAATAGAAATTGTCTTTTTACCCAAAAAATACAACTTCCTTATTACAGCCATTGAATCAAGTAATAATTCCGACTTTTATGACATTGTATATCAAACAAACCTTTGGGTATACTTGAGAAAAAATGGAGAATGATGAATCTCTTACACTTATGGATGGCTTGGAAGAAATTTACAATCTTAGATTGTGTTGGACTGTCATATACTCAGATTAAACAATCAATGCTCAACACATGCTAGAAAGCAATATGGCTGGATGCTGCTAAAGATGAGAATGATAGATTTCCATTAGAGTATGAATATTCTCAGATCACTAAATTGGCCCAAACTATAGGAGGAGAAGGTTTTTGAGGATTTAGCTCAAGCACATATTGAAGAAAAAATGGTTGACGAAGAACTAAATGAGGATGAGTTAACATGATTCCCGAAACAAATAAACATGACGAAGACCAATTCGTACCAGCTGCATTCACAGCTAGAGTCATCAGCGTAGGACTTGAATTGGGAAGAAAATTAGGTATCATTTTTTGCAATATGACGCAAATGTTGAACGAGCTCTTCGATTCCAATAGCAGCTTAGTAAGAGTTTAAATCAATATGAGGATGTTTACAAAGATTTAGGGGAAAAAATGATAGTATTTGTTTATAAAGCATAATTTTAAGTTTTAATATTTTGGCAACATTGATAGTAAATTGTAAAATGAATAAGTTAAAAATGTATCTGGAAGACGGAGAGTTTCATTATAACTTTCAGAACATTAATGTTGTTTAGGCTTAACAAAATCGCCAATTTCTCTAAGAGAAAAATTAGACTTGTATTATAATTAGTGAATATAAATCAGAAAATACGGCATATAATATGATAAATTTGAGTCATACAGAAAAATTAAGTGATGATAATTATTTTATTTGGGCCAACAGAATTGAAAGTGAATTAAAAAGTTTAAAAATATGGAGAAGTATGATAGAAGCTGATGAACCACCAAAACCATATAAAAAGGATGATGTTAATTTCGAAAATGAAATAAAAACTTGGGAAATATGGGATGATAATAACGCGATAGCAAGAAATATAATGAATCAAACTATGACAGCTCCACAAGCGTTAAAACATGCGAATGAAAAGAACGCAAAGAAGTTATGGGAAAAAATCAAAAATGAAATGGCGGCAAGAACAGACATTTCATTCATTTGGTGTATTTAATTATGGCAAAGCACACTAGGGCTATCTGCCTAAGAGGAGGGATGCCTTCGTGGAGAACTTTCTAAGGGAAACTGGCTCGTATACATGTTACACATGGGGAAAACCACGAAAACGCCCATGCAGCCAGCCCGTTCGCGGGATTCGAACCTCGGACCGAACTACCAGTGTTCAGCGACTTTACTGCTCGGCTGCTGGTGGGCCCACAGCAAGAACAGAAGATATTCAAATCAAATGTAGAATAGAATTAGTTCAACTGAAAATGACTCAAAATGAATCAGTAGATGATTATATGAATAGAGCTGTAATTCTAAAGTAAAAGTATTCAAGTTGGAGATGAAATAAGAGATAAAGAATTAATTTACTTCATACTAGAAGGACTTAGAAAGGAATTTGATGTTAAAATTATTAAAAGCAATAAAGAGAAAGATCTAGCTTCAATTAGACAAGCTTTAAAAGAAACAGAAGGAAAAAATAAACAAAGAGGAAAAGAAATAGAAGTAAGTTCTAAGGCAAAAGAAAACTGGATAAAATCGAAATATGAAAGAAGATGCTTTAATTGTGGAAAATTAGGACAATTAATAAAAGAATGTCGAAATAATAATAATATTATAAAATGCTTTTGCTGTGGAAAATTCGGCCACAAATCAACTGAATGTAAAATGAAAACTAAACAAAAACACCGACAGCAGAGAAATGTAACAAATAAAACTTATAGAATGTCAAGGAAAGAGAATATGAATCAGCTACATGCTTATTTGAAGTACCTAAGGAAATAGAAAGCACATATCTTAATCAAGATAGAAATGATGGAAAGAATAAAATAAATGAACAACAGAATAGAAAAATTAAATGGATTATTGATTCAGGAGCCACATCTCACATGGCAACTAATAAAGAAATATTTACTCATTTTAAAGATGAAGAACGACAAATAATGACGGCTGAAAAAGGGGCCATGATCAAATAGAGTTGTATTGGTAACATTAAAATGCAAACTGATAGAAATAAGAACTGATAGAAAATGTTCTGCAAGTACCGAATTTAAGGGAAAATCTGCTGTCAGTATCAAAAATTGTAGATCATGATTTAAAAGTAATTTTTATCAAGAATAAAGCAGAAGTGATCATAAACAGGGAAACATTCTATATATAGCTAACAGAAATGGAAATAAATTTGAAGTTGAAGGAAATATTGTTGAAGAAGCTAAAATTAGTTATGTTAATGATGTACTATGGCATCAGAGACTAGGTCATATAAATTATCAAAGGCTGATAGAAATGAAAAAACACTCATCGGTCATTGGGTTAGAAAATGTAAAAATTTCTGAAAACAATTGTCAACCTTATACATTAGGTAAAATAACACAAACATCTTATAAAAGTGTGAAATTTAAGCAATCTGAAGATATTTTAGAATTATGGCACATAGATTTAGTTGGACCAATTAAGAAATCAATAGATGGAAGCTGTTATTTTTTAACAGTGGTAGATGATTACAGTAATTTCATATTTGTGATAACAATTGAGAAGAAGAGTGAAACTTGAGAAGCTCTAATCAAACTTATCATTCAAGTAGAAAGACATACAGGAAACAAACTAAAAAGAATTCGTAGTGATAATGGTAGTGAGTTTTTAGCTAAAAATATAAGTTTTTTTTTTTTTTTTTTTTTGAAAAAATGGGAATTAAACATGAACTTACAACGCCTTATACTCTGGAAAGTAACGAAAAAGCTGAAGGTTTTAATCGTACTATAATTGAATCTGCTAGAACTATGTTAATTGATGCAGAATTACCGATAAAATTTTGGTCTGAAAGCGTTAAGGTAGCTGTACATGTGAATAACAGGAGTCACAAAAATGATAAAAGGTTTACACCACATGAACTATATAAAGAACGCAAGCCTAACATTACTTATCTTACAAGATTTGGATGTGAAGCATATGTTCATATAAGACGAGAGAAACATAGAAAGATGGATCTAAAAGCTAAAAAAGGAATTATGATAGGCTATAGCATGAAGAGAAAAGCATACAAAATTTATAGCCCTGAACTAAATAAAATTCAAGAAGTGAGGGATGTAAAATTTGATGAACAGAAACATAGATCACCTTTACTAAAAGAAAATTATTTAAAATTCGATAAAAATAAAATATTAGAAGAACTTATTATTTTTTATAAGGAACAAACTAATGGAAATGTAAATAATTCAGAAATAACTGACAGATACTATAGAGAAGATAATACAACAGATGAAGAAGCTGAGAAAATTTTGCCATCCAACAGTGATGATGAACACGATGATAACAATTCATTGGAAAAGCCAACCGAGTATCCACAAATAAATGAAGAACCTGGAAATGATAGTCATGGAAATTCTGTACAGAAAAGACCAGCACGAACTATGAAGCCCCCAGAAAAATTAAAAGATTCGTGAGAAAAAGTCGGGAGAAATATATTGTAAATCGGATTGGCGGGAGAGCGGTCGAAAATCGGGAGTCTCCCGCCTAAATCGGGAGAGTTGGCAACTCTACATTTCACAAGTGATTTCAATATACACATTCCAAAATTTTCCAAAAAGTTAATGTGCATTGGATGTACACGTATTATGGTGTGTATTTTATAAACTATTTGTTATTCTTACATTCATTGCATTAAACAACAGTCTGTTTCTTATTCTATCTTACTGACACACACAGTTATACTTTATATTAGATAATTTTTATTTTTTGCCATTTACTGTTATGTTTAATGTTTATCAAAAGAAGCTTTAATGATATGCATGGACTGGTTAACAGACAAAAGCCCACAAAAAAAAGGCCCACTATGATAATTGACCATGCGACAAATACCCACAGCGATGAAAGCGCACATTGATAAAAGTCCACACAGATATAAGCACACGCCGATAAAAGGGGCTTATTTTTTTATTACTAAATCGTGTATTTATAATTTTAATTATAATAAATGGAGTACTCAAATCTGAATTTCAATGTTTCAAATATATGTCTAGTTTGTATTTTATCATTTCTTTATTTGTTTAATTTATTACATTGAAAGCAAACTTTATACTCTCTGATTAAGTGATTAGCTATAACGTTTGGATGATAAATCTGAAATTGCATTTTATTATTTATTTACTTATTTAACTTTGGTATGAGTATGTGAAAATGAAAAATATCATTGCGGAGTTTCTCACATGCCATTTTTAAGGTAATATGACTGAGATTAAATATAATTATGTTTCATTATTAAAACCATTAACTTTTTAATTAAAAACACTTGAATTTTATTTTTAGTCCAAAGGGATTTGAATCCCGAAGGACTATTAGTTTCGTTTTGGCATTTTGCTTCGGACTCATAAACGTCGGTTCACTTTTCAAACTGTTGCCACAAAATGTTAGAGTCCTGCATTATATTTGAAGAAATTAAATAATGAAAAATCTGCATAAATGTATGTATATTTCTCGTATTGTGATAAAACAATGGTACATAGAGTCATCGAATTTTGAATAACGTAATCCTCCAACGAATATGAGCATGTGGAAGACCAAATTTGAAATTTGAAATTTGTTTTATGATCGATTTCCTATTTTTTAAAACTTTGACGAATTTTTGATTAACAAACTCAAGGATTTCAAAGCGAGCAATGGCAACGTTGTGCAGAAAAAACATTTTTATCTCCAGCGCGTGAGTCTCTGTATCGGAAATTCTAAAGATATGCTCGTTTTAAAACTACGAGTATTTTGCGATATTGCTGTTGCACTGGATCTTATGGTTTAAGTGCGAGGAACATGATATTTGATAAAGAAAGGTAACACACAAAATGTTAAAAAAACTTGGCTAAGAGATACTTTATTCTTTACTTTAGACTGAGCTTATTATCAAAGTTTAAACATATTTCTCACTGAAAGCTTTTTTGAATGTAACAATTATAATTTGGTGATTTTCTAGAAATAGTTTCTTTTCGACTTCAGAATAAATTAAAATTGTCAGCTGACACCCTGTCAAAAAAATGAATTCCAAATGTAACCTCTTAATCTTTAAACTACAGCAATTCGGAATAGTGTTTTTAATTTTTATTTTATTTATTTATTTATTTTGGGTGGGGATGGAACAACTCTCAGAAGTCAGCATATCTACAAATTTAAGTAAAATCATCTCAAACTGTAGTAATAAATATGTAACATTTCATTAGAGATTGGGAAGATTATAAAGAACTATGCATATAATAACATCTAATAAAATTTTGTAACTACATAAATATATATTTATAGAGTCATCAAAGTTCATCGCTTTTAGATTCTAAGTATACATATTATATAAATTCATCATTCATTAATAGTATTATATATAGTAATAGAAAAATAGTATTAATGTTTCAAATTGTAATTTTTTAATAATTTCTCTTGCATTTGCTGTATATTTGTTCAAGATTTATGGATATCAGTTACATAACATGAAAAATACACAGAAACCAGCTAATCTTATATTACAGCTGATTGTGAAGGAACAATTACAGTGCTCTTAATTACAGTTATAGTGCTTTTAAATCTCCCTACGGTAAATAGCTGTTTTCTAGACATTAGATTAAATTAATTCCATTATCCATTAGAAAATAATTACAGTGAATTATATCTATTGAAGACATTTCTAAGAGGTCACCTTTTGAAAGAAACCTGTATTTTTTGTGAACATAAACAAACATTGCCAGTGAATATCACATTTCTAAGATCACCATATCTACAACCAAAATCCTTTAAAACCATGAACGGTTGCGTTATAGAGGGCTCGCTATATTTTTAATAAAACATGTACATCTTCGTTATACACTTGCTACATTTTGATTTTCTGTCAAAGCACAGGAACAGGCGTTCTATTTTTATTTAGAAGTATGTGAAATTGAAAAAAAAGACACTATATGACAAAAATGGAATTACATTCAAACACACACCTCTTGAACATGTCTGAAATTCATTATTCTGCTCAGAATAAATTTATCTAAAGAAAATGTTTAATAAATATTAGAACACAAAGGCTAACTTAGGTCAAAGTAGTAAGGGTCAGTTCGTTTGAATAATATCTTTTCTTAATCATAATGTGACTTTTCGAACATCGAATGAAATGGGAAAGACAGAATAAGTGCGAATGGCAGCAGACGAACGACACTATTTCAAACTCGGCATGAAAAGAGAACGGACGAAATGACACTAAGCCAAGGGAAGGCATGCCTTCGTGGAGGACATTTTAAAGGAAACTCGCTCGTACACATGTTACGCAAGGGGAAAACCACGAAAGTGCCCATGCTGTCAGCCTTTCCATCGGAATTTAAACCCCGGACCGAGCTACCAGTGTTCAGCGTTTTTTAGCATGGAGGTAGGAAAGGGAGGAGGGGCCATTCCGCGGTAGAAGTGAAGCACTGCTTTGAAGCTTGGGTCACCAGACGGGGTGTTCTTTGTTTACATTCAGAAGCTCGCTTGACAAGATTCTGATAGTATTTCGACACACGACAGTTCCATAGAAATCGAAAAAGGGACACTTTCGCATGAAAGAAACATTCATAGTGTGATGGATAATAGCAATTTGTATAGTTTACTGACATTTACGCAAAAATCGCATCTTGGTTATTTTTCGATAACTAACAACAGCGATTTTGATCATGAATTTGTTTTATAAAATTCTAAGCTGTTGCACTACAAAAATATAGATTTTAAGAAAATTGCTAAAAGAGTTCTGCCAAAATTTATTTTCTAGAAGATTTGAAAAGTTTGAAACTTGATGGCTAAATGTAAATATAAAATTATGTATGTTAAAATATTTGTAATTAGGCACATAGGTCAGATTAAGTTTTTATTAAATAGAGTAACGCATGCAAGGGCTATCTGCCTAAAGAGATAGATGCCATCGTGGAGGAATTTTGAAGAAAAACTGACCTTTGAGTGGGTATTAAAAATAATACTTATAATTTTCATTCAAATTATATTCATATATATTTTTTATGTAAAACTTTCGGGTGTATGCTAAATTAGTGTAAATTACTTTACACGAAAAATATAGTGAATGCACAGAAATTAAAGATTTGCACATGCCGGAAATGATAAATAGGAAATATGTATGGGTATTTATGCACGTGCTTGCAAAAAGCATATATCTGCCTTTGACAAAATACTTAAATATTCATTAAATTATTTATAAATGTATTTGAAATGAAGAATTTATTCACTTATAAACAACTGTGAAAGTACTGTGAAGAAATCTAATGATTAAATGTATCTAATTTATAATGATTATAAATGTTATCTAAATATATAATAACTTTAATATTGAATTGTAAACATAAATTGAAATCCTGTTGACAAATACGTTATAAAATTATTTAAGCAAGAATTGTTCGTATTGGAAAGCAATCTGCTAAAAGGTATTGTAAAGCAAATGCTATGAGATGTGCACTTAAGAACGTAATAAAGAGTTTTGGAATATGTATTGTTGAAATGAAGGGTAAAAAAAAAAAAAAAAAAAAAAAAAAAAAAAATCTGATAAGTATAATTAAAAGAATTATTCCCTTTTCGCTAATTCCTAATAATTCTCTAATTTAAAATGAACCGAATAGAGCATTAATTATAAATTGACTTACATTTTTCGATTTAAAAGAAGCCAAAAAACCATGTCATATTTAAGAAAGAATTTTAGGAAGAAGCTCTATAAATAGAAAAGAAATAATGCATAATTTTAATATTAATAATACAATAAACTTTGATCTTAATTTTTGTACCTTAACCGAATAAAATCGAATTACCTTAATTTTTTTTCCTAATGTAATTAACGAAAACTTGTGAAAATATTTCATTCAAATTAAACCGTCCTGTGAAAAGTATAGCATTTAATTCAGTTCAGAATGAAATGCTGTTTAAAAATATGTTGTTTTCACATACTTAGGACTCTGAAGTGTTGTAGAAAAAGAAAATATATACATTTATATGTATATTTGCGACGTAATTACAAAATATTTACACCAGAACGCGTCAAATCCCATAGAACTCAATGGTAAATGACCCAATTTTTTGGTCACCACGTAGGGATCGCCGGTGCTTCAGAGCAGGGTACGGAGAAACTTGTTTAGGGTGACTCCATCTTACTTCCTACCTCCATGTTTTTTACCGCTTAGCCGCTGTTGAGCCTTGTGCCTACATGAAAAGCTTGAGAATTGGATGACGGACGCTTGCTTAATGTACAGCTTTTACTCCATTATTTATTAATTTTTATTTGTCTAACTAATTATTTATTTTTTTTGATATTTGAACTTTTTCAAAGGAACAATGTCTAGAAAGTTTTGCGAATCCAAAATAAATGATTAAGTCTTAGATGAGATACGTTCTACCAATCAAAAAATTTTTTTTCACGTTTAGAATGTAACATATGTAAGTTGTTATGCATACTGCTTATCTCAACTATTCTTATCTCAAAAAATGCTCAATTTTTTTTTTCTCTTTTGAAATCAATAGAAATTTTTTTTATGAAACTAACCCCAGTAAAACATAGAATTTTATGTTTGAATGTTAGCTTCAAGAATGGAGCTAACAAACAAGTTATAATCCTTCACAGGAGCATGCAAACTGTCAATGACCTTCTGTAAGATTGCTGGTGACTTCTCACTAGTCAAAAGAGTCCGCCAAGCGGTAAAGTCGTGGAACACTGGAAGTTCAGTCAGAGTTTCCAATCCCGCAGACGGGCTGACTGCATGGGCCTTTTCGTAGTTTTCCCCATGTGTAATTTGTACATGAGCCAGTATCTCTTAGAAAGACTTCCACGAAGGCATCCCTCTACTCAGGCAGATAGCTCTCGAGGCTTTGCTGTGCTCACATACACTAAACCAAACCAAACTCACTAATCAACTTGATGTTCAGTAACAATAGAATAAGGTTAAAGGTTGAAACCTTTTATTCAAGAGTACACCTTGTGCTTAACATATAGACTACTGCTTGTGATGTTATGTTACGTAGAAGTAAAGGAGCCACCTAATATTTACCTGAAGTAAGTACACATTAGCTCTAAACACAAACTAGAAAAACAACAACATTCCGGCGTCTTCGAGTCACAATGAAATTGTGACTCCAGCCAACACCGCAAGTTCTGCACCGTCGGGCGTTAAATTAAAATGCATTACATTACATGATATATATAGCGATACATAGTTGTACATGTATATGTTTTATGGCATTATTTATTGTAATGGTACAGGCATCATCTTTCAGGACATTGCATATTGCAGTAGATAAAGGCATGATGTAGATGATGTTCTTTTAGGGCGTGTTTGCAAACATGATCTGTTTACATGAGTGTTTGCTATCAAAATTAAGTTAGCTATAAAATTGTTTACAAAGCTTACTTCATTCTGCATATTTATGCTTACTGCTTACATTTAAATATTGTTGTACAGATGTGCTGATACTTTAGCTACTCAGTATTGACGAATGAGTTGCTAAAGTTTCAGCACAACCATACAACAATACTTAATTGTTGTGTTGATATTTTAACAACTCAATCGACAAAATATTGAGTTGCTAAAGCATCAGCACAACCAATAAACCTAAATTTTCAAGGTAATAAATAGAGGATTTCAAGATTAGCCTAACAGGCCTTTTCAGAAAATTAACTTACTGGTGCACTTAATGCAACGGCTAAACCCTGACAGCAAAAGTTGACATAGCCAATTCTCGCAATTCCTTTCAATCGCAAAAGCTTCGCCATAAATACTCTTCACTCATTTGCATTCTAAACATGTTTACTTACTAACTTATTTACATCCGGGTGAGGAAGCAGAAAGTAGAATTGACAGTACAGGCTGAAATAATACATAACAGGATAGTATTTTCTCCCTCCTTCCAGCATGCCTTCGCGGTGTAATGGTTAGCACACTCGGCGCGTATTCGAGAGGTTCAAGTTAAGAGTCCAGGCAAGCACATTGCTAAATTTTCATATCTCCTGCATGATGCCTGAACTAAAAAAAAGGTGGTGGATGATGTTTCTTCTCCACCAAGATTTGACGACTGGGTCCCCTAATACCCAGTGGCCTTTAAAAGGGGGAGTAAATAAGGTATTTTCTCCCTCCTTCTAGAATGCCTTCATGGTGTAACGGTTAGTACAATTGGCTCATATTCGAAAGATCCAGGCTCGAGTCTCGAAGAGGGCATTGCTTATTTTTCCTTTCTCCCGCATATATATATATATATATAATAATTTATTTCCTAAACAGTATTGATTAATTGATTATATTATCTCCTAAGTTTAATTAAAGTAGAATTATTTTAAAAGCGTGCATCCATACTGGTAAGTTATATTTTGAAAGATGTTTTGAAGTAATTTGAAAGCAAAATGTTAATAATGTTTTAACGGGGACTGGAGTTAAATCATCATGAAGAATAAAATTTCAATTGTAAAAGGAAAAATTAAAACATGTAATCATTGTCATTGATCGGAAATTAGTTGACTTTTCAAGGGGAACAAACCAACTCCCGTTCAATGAACAATAATTGATAAAAATACGTAAATACGAAAGTGTTTCGTCTTTACTCGAGTTATAAGTTAAAGGCAAACCGGCAATTCTAGTCAGGCCAAATATTTCCGCGAATAGAAGGAATTATGAACCAATGCTGATATTCAAAGAACTTATTCTTATGAAGCATTTTAGTCAATTCAATTTGGAGTAAAAATCAATTACTGTAGAGAAATCCTATTTAACTCGAGTAATCGTCCCCGACACTTTCATGTTTATGCATTTGAGTACCATATTATTTGTAGAAATTAAACATTGGAAATTGTCATTATGAAATCGAATTCAAAGTAAAGTTGAAATAAACATAGAAGATTATAAAAAAAGATAAATAATGCAAAATTTGTAAAAACAAATCAAAGACAATATAAAAATAATATAAAAAATAATATAGAAAATAATATATAATAAGAACAGTGAATGTACAGGAAGATATAAAGGCCAGAAAAGGTATTAAGTAACTTACATTCTTTCTAGTGGGGGAGTTGGCAAAGTGTTCTCTTCGTGTCTGACTCAGAAGTGTAGGGTGTCCGAAAATTCTTAACGGCAGTAGGGGCTTTGAATAATATCAGTCGGTAAAACTTGAAGCAATTTATGGTAGTGGGTGGGACTTGGAATTCTTGAGGGATGTATTTTGTGGAGTTCTTATCTGAGAGACACCATCTGTTAAGATTTTTTTGAAAATACTAGTGAATGGAAATTAATTAATTTCTGGCTAATTGTCGTGTCGCAATGATTAAGAATTTAAGAAAGGAAAAAAGCATTTTCACTGTCCAAGAGCTAATAGACAGTTACTTAATACCTTTTCTGGCCTTTATATCTTCATGTACATTCACTGATCTTATTTATATTATTTTCTATATTATTTTTTATATTATTTTTATATTGTCTTTGATTTGTTTTTACAAATTTTGCATTATTTATCTTTTTTTATAATCTTCTATGTTTATTTCAACTTTACTTTGAATTCGATTTCATAATGACAATTTCCAATGTTTAATTTCTACAAATAATATAGTACTCAAATGCATAAACATCAAAGTGTCGGGGACGATTACTCGAGTTAAATAGGATTTCTCTACAGTAATTGATTTTTACTCCAAATTGAATTGACTAAAATGCTTCATAAGAATAAGTTCTTTGAATATCAGCATTGGTTCATAATTCCTTCTATTCGCGGAAATATTTGGCCTGATTAGAATTGCCGGTTTGGCTTTAACTTATAACTCGAGTAAAGACGAAACGGTTACAGCCGAAAACATCGCGGCAAAAACATCGCGGACGAAAACATCGCGGAGAAAACAACGCAAGGCGAAAACATCGCAGTTCTAAAACATCGTGGTACAAAACATCGTCGTCGAAAATAAAGCGGTTCAAAAACTTCGCAGTTTAAAAATATCGCCGTCGAAAATATCGTGGTAAAAAATAAAGTATCTATTAATCATCGCATGACGATAACATCGCAGACATGCTTTTTTCAGACATGCTTTAATAACTGTAAATGGATATTCCCATAATGATTTGTGAGCGCAAGTGATGTAAGGAAGGATAATTTTTACTTTCACATTTTTTTATTAACTAATAAATTTTTGCTGAAAAAATAAGCAGGAAACTTAAGCATAGAAAATTAAATGCAACTTAATAGATTATACTTTTTATGAAAAATTACCTGTAAAATCTTTATTAAAAATAATTTATTATGGTCTTTGTTAGTTAACTATGTTGATTTAAAATTCTATTAAGTGCTATAAGTTGCATTAATTTTCTATGCTTAAGTTTCCTTTTTATTTTCTCAGCAAAAATGTATTAATAAAAAATATGAAAGTAAAAATTATCCTTCTTACCCTCTTGCGCTCACGAATCATTATGGGAATATCCATTTACAGTTATTAAAGCATGTCTGAAAAAAGCATGTCTGCGATGTTATCGTCATGCGATGATTTGTAGATACTTTATTTTTTATCACGATATTTTCGACGACTATGTTTTTAAATTGCGAAGTTTTTGAACCGCTTTATTTTCGACGACGATATTTTGTACCACGATGTTTTAGAACTGCGATGTTTTTCTCTTTGCGATGTGTTCTCCCACGATGTTTTGTAGCACGACGTTTTCGCCTTGCGTTGTTTTCTCCGCGACGTTTTCCTCCGCGATGTTTTTGCCGCGATGTTGTCGGCGGACACCAGACGAAACACTTTCGTATTTACGTATTTTTATCAATTATTGTTCATTGAACGGGAGTTGGTTTGATTCCCTTGAAAAGTCAACTAATTTTCGATCAATGACAATGATTACATGTTTTAATTTTCCTTTTACAATTGAAATTTTATTCTTCGTGATGATTTAACTCCAGTCCCCGTTAAAACATTATTAACATTTTGCTTTCAAATTACTTCAAAACATCTTTCAAAATATAACTTACCAGTATTAACCAGTAACTTACCAGTTTTTAGAATTAAAATAAGCAGTGTGGCCAGTATTCTTTTTCACCTCCCTTTGTCACACTGATACAAAGGCACTTCCATTTCTTGCGTAAATATAAAAACAAAGATACACATACATGTATATGTATGTGTATCTTTGTATACCTATATACAGTATAGATTCACACTTTTAAAATAATTCTACTTTAATTAAACTCGGGAGATAATATAATCAATTAATCAATACTGTTTAGGAAATAAATTATTATTAACTAACTTTGCAGCAATTGCGCAAGTAATAATAACTTGTATTCGCACTAAATGGATTTAAGATCATACAACATTATATATATATATATATAAAACCTAATGACTCTACAGTAAGAACTAAAGATTCGTATAAAATTCTATATAGAGTATAAAATTCTAAATTTAAATCAAGTTGGCTCAGTCTAGACCAGTGATTCTCACCAGCTTTTTCCCCATATACCCTTTCCACCATTGCCAAATGATCATTCAACCTCTCCTTCCCAAAACTTGAAAAGTAGATATGTGTTTGTTTAAATACGGATTATTTTTTAAGTAAATTAAACAAGTATCAAACATGTTGGTAAATACCAAAATTTGAATAAATGTTCTTTTTTGTATTCATAAACTAAATCTAAATACTTAATACGTAAAGAAAAGGTGGACTAAATTACTCTCTGAAACTTTGAAATTCCCCTTAGGGCTATTCCTCCTGATTGAGGACCCATAGTCTAGCCAGACTTCGTTTTTAATAGTGACTAAATATACAGATAATTTAATTTGTCCCACTTTTCTTATACTAACTTTTGTCACAGAAACTTCGGATTACGTGCATGTTTTTTGAAAATAAAAGACACAAATTTAAAAAAAAATATATGTTTAAAATTTGATGTTGAATTCAAAAACAGTTATTTGGTAGCCAGACCTAATAAACCTAAGAGATCAAATTTGAAGTACACTTTACTTGTTCTTACTAACTTCTGCTTAATGAATTAGAATTATTCTTAGAAAAGAACCTTAAAAACTGGTGAAACATTTCATGCTAGAAAACAAGATATTAGAAACTTTGAACTCATTCAATAGAAGAAAAAAGTTATTCAAAACGTAACTCCATAACAAAACATTTTTTTTCTACTTGATCGTCAACACATGAGGCTTTTAAGAAATACCTCCTACAAGATATGTGGCCACTATTTCTGTGCTGTCAGAATATGAAATTCGTATAAGGAAATCAATGCACTTCGAGGAGAAGAAAATGACCTTAATTTGATAGTTTTTCTACCTAATAAATTTTTACATGTTATGAGTTTCTTTTTCTTAATCTAGGCGAAATAATATTCAACACATAATAACAGCATAAAACCCACAAAAGAAGTGTTCCAGTGAATTTTCAGTTTCTAAATGCTGTTTAAATTTGCTTCAATCAAAGTTTTTGTATATAAATAATTACGGTAAATTGAAATGAACTGTTTTTTAAGCGTTTACAGTTAATCGAGTAATATAATATTTTTATTGAAATAAAAATTATTTTTAATGTGCAAGATTACTTTTC
Source organism: Stegodyphus dumicola (assembly GCF_044657685.1). Lineage (NCBI taxonomy): Eukaryota > Metazoa > Arthropoda > Arachnida > Araneae > Eresidae > Stegodyphus > Stegodyphus dumicola. The sequence goes on along the minus strand of NC_140770.1, from coordinate 1,890,069 downwards.
TTACAACGCTGGGCTCATGGTTCTTAAATCCTCTTGTTGCTAAGTTCAGAAACCTGTGTTATTAAAATTATTCGAATAGTTTAACTTTTATTACGGTTTCATATTTTTCATTTTAACTTTCACATGGTTGCGTTTTCAACCATATGAAAGTTAAAATGAAAAATATTACTTGTACGTAAATTTTAATATATGTAATAATTTAATGTTTTTAGAAATAGTTCAGTAGTTTTACTTTTAAACAATGGCTTTGATATAACAAGCATGTTTAATTAGTTCATCAAAAAGTTGTTAGAGACACTATCAAATCAGGAACTAGCATATTTTTCCACTCTGCAGTTTTACTGCAAAAACAGTGAATTATCCCTTTAAAAATGGTTAAAAAATATTTAATTCCTTTCATTTTCCAATTATTGAAATTTTTAAAATAATTGAAATTCTAACTAAATCCTTAGACAAAAGGTTATTCAAGAACTATACTAAAGAAATGTAAGAAAGGGGTTAACTTCAGTTACAAGCGGAATTTCAGATAATGTTATTTTCTAGTAGGTAACTAACAAAAAACATTTAAAATCCTCTTTAATTGTTCTCCTGCCACACCCTCCCTTCTGAGGCCTTCTTTGGCACCCCAGGTTCCATAGGGAATAAAGCAATTAAGCAAGGCTCTCCTCTCTTTAACTGCTTTCTCACACAGCTGGGGGCAAAAGAAAAGGAAGGCAATGGTTTCCTGCCTGAATAGCCAGCGGCCAGTTAGAAAACTACATGACAAAAGCCCACAAGACGAATGCCCACTTAAAACCAGCACACATTTTCAGGAAATCCAAAATAACTATGACTTCCTGAAAAATTTTACGAGTAATTATTATGATTAAAAAAATTAAATTTCAAGTGGGAATGAAATTAATTTATGTAAAATCCAAGTTGTCAAAATTTAACTGGATTATTTGAAACCATGCTTTTTATTCACCATTAAAACGGTGTTTGCGCTTAATCATAATAGAATACTGTACTTTTATTTTTTTTCGTTAAAATGAAAGTTCGGCTTTAATTCTCCATATTAAATTCATATAATGCAAAATTTTCTGTAGTGTTAAATTATTCATAAATTATTCTCTGTATATGATGAAAATTTACATACATATTATACTCCTTATAATTTTGTAGAATTAAAATAAGCTGTGTGGCCAGTATTCCCTTTCACCTCCCTTTGTCACACTTATACAAAGGCACTTCCATTTCTTGCGTAAATATAAAAACAAAGATACATACATGTATATGTTTTTAATTATATTATTTTGATTGACTCTCTGTACTATATATATATATATACGAATTTAATTCAGCCGGAGACGAAAATGAAATGTGTTCCGCTACTTAAATTTATTGTTCAATTATTTCTTATTCATTTATTTTTTATTTTATCTCTATTCATGACGTATATATCGGTGTGGGTTTTTGTTAGTGTGGACTTTTATCAGCGTGCCCTTCTATCTATGTGGGCTTTTATCTGTGTGGGCTTTCATCAATGTGCGCTTTCATCGGTGTGGGTATTAGTCGCGTGGGCAATTATCCCAGTGGGGTCATTTTTGTGGGCTTTTGTCGTGTGCACTTTCGTCCTTTTGTCTGGTCACCGCATGGACTTTATGTATTTCCTTCACAATGCATTTTGCTGTGAAATGACAAACATTGTACAGTTAATAATTAAAAATAAAAGTATGTTTTGACTAACAAAACTAAAGAAAGGAATATTTATACATGATTAATAAAAATTAATTATTCATGTAATATTATATCTAGAGTAAGGTACCATCCTTATACTCATTATTGGAATTGTCGTATATTGATACTTTGATACCCCCCTTACTTTGTTTAAAAATTTGAAATTAGATTCCATTTACTCAAAAACCAGTATTATATTTATTTGTTCCATCTGCTTAGTTACACTTAAGTGCTTAAAGTTCTAGTCATTGTACAAGGCATATATAATAAATATGTTTTTCTCCTATCTAAAATATCTATTTGTAAAATATCTTTTGAAGTAAATCTTTTAATTATAATAATGATTAATCTTTTATGTGGTAAGATTATGTAAATTATGTATGGATATTAGATTTAAGTGACTGAAATTTAAAAATTTCAATGGGAAAGTGGTGTTTACTTGGAATATTCCCATGATTCTCGAGTTACCTGGAGTCTTGTTAGACAACAATGCTGCATAAATGTACTAGACCGTTTGGCAGATGAAGCTACTATGTATTTTTCTGCATTACATGGAAAATAGAGGTGTGTTCTTATACCTGTTACCCATCATCTGGCTTGTAAGTATGAATAAAATATTAAGATACTTATTTATTGATCTATTATTTATTGAAAAATATTTTTATGATATAAATCCAGATGTATTGCATAGTTACAAGAACTATCTATTAGTTTTCATGTTAGTTCTAAGCTTTATTGTAAATTTTATTTTTTTACTTTGAAAAAGAATAATTGTGATGAAATATTATATTCTGGACGATTATATATCTCTAAACCACAGAATTTCTAGCAGCAATTTGCCATCAGTGTCAACATTAAAAAATCATTATACTGAATAATTCACCTTATAGCTGTAAACTGCTAATATTTTGATACAATTGGACATATTATTTTAGGATATGTCTCTTAATCTTCTCTTAACTCGTTCCATACTCAAATCATCCCCTTAGAAGCTAAGATTGAGAATACTCGTCTCCTCAAGCAACAATTGGATGCTGTACGAGTCGCATCGGACATGGACCAGCATACACCTCTTACGGCAAAAGCAAACTGTGATACATTGAAAGTACTGGAGCCCCTTAAGGGTAAGTGTGTTTTTAAATATCTCAGTATGCTAAAAAAAACCTTAGATAGCCTTGCTAATGCTTTTAATGATAATTTTAAGTTAAATATAAAAAGAAAACAACATGAAATCTCGGATAATTCAAACGCTAATTCTAACCACGAGGATGGTAAGCCCATAAGGCATACATACGTATAGTATATTTTTCAGTTGCAATACCTTATTACCACTGAGAATTTTTTGCGATTCCCAGGACGCCATAATACAGTCAAAAAGTCATTAATTCAGACACCCATAATCCGGAATGATCTATAATCCGGACCTCAAAGCTACAAACTTTCTGCGCATGCGTCGCGTTTACGTGTGCTCGTAAGACCTTTACGGCTGTGACTTTGCCTGTGCACATGCGCATAATACGTTTACGCATGCGCGTTTAACGTATAACGGACGGTATAAGCTGAGCTAAAATTATCTAATTCAGTTAATGTTGCAGATTGCGTTGTTCCTTAATCTTCGAATTGGATCAGGCTTATTATTTTTTGCAGACTGTTAGAGCAATTTTATAAAAGTAAGCTTGAACTTTCGATTATGTCAAACAGAATTTCCGATATATATTTACTAATATGTACAGGATCTACAAAGCAAAAGTATGTTTCGAAGTCCATTAAACAAAAAGTGGAATTGCTGCAAAAAATGGAAAAAGGCATATCCTTTGTTTCTTAACCATTCCGAAATCTGTTTATCAATTTCATGCTGCTCTGCGGGGGGGACATCGCAGCGCGCAATGAACTGGAAGTTGATTTGTCAGCACTATCCTTATCTTCAGGGCAAATGTTTTTATTTTATTCGGCTTATAATTCCTTACTAAATGTAGTATTTCATCTCGATGTATTCCGTCTTTGATATGATTTAAATCAAATTCCTTGTCATTATAAATATCACAAGTACACATCAAATAGTTTTCTGGTTGCAATTTTCTAATTTCGACTATGCTTAATGTATGCTTTACGCATGTGCTTGTTGAAAGAAATGTTTAATAAAGTAAACAAATAAATATTAAGCTTTTTTTTGTAAATTTTGATACCCTTTAGATCATAATTGTTCTTTATTTCATAAATAACGGTTTCATATTTTTAATTGTATAATTTCTGCATGCCATCTTACCAGATTTAAACTGATGATCTATAATCCGGAATCGCCAAAGTCCCGACGAGTCCGGATTAACTACTTTTGACTGTATTTACAAAAATTCTGTGGAACCCAATAAGTACTGCGCAAATCCGACACATGCGTGAGTGAAACTGTCAATTTTTTCTTTTGTACACTTGCAGTTTTAGGTCACTACATTTAATTTCTAATTTTAAGACATAGAACAATGTGAACATTTTAAATAAGTAACAGATGAAATGACAGCGTCACGTGCAAAGCAAGAAAAATGAACGTTTCTATTATAAAATGAAGGCGTCGAAACGGATTCATTTTTTTTTTCTTTGTCTGTATTGCCATATCTATTTTAAGATGTATTGTATTATGTAAAAATATTTGGTAATTGTAAAAGTATTATAATAAATTAAAGAAATATCAAAACTGCTAAAATTCTAGGCAACCCCCTGCTGCAAGTCCAGCGACTCCAGTTTAAGAAACCCTGGTATAGACAGACAACCCGGCGAAATTACGCCCTAATTGAGATACAGACATAAAACTTATATCAAAATGATGGGGCATGCATTTGCAGTTGAAAGCAGCAAAACGCATCAAAATGGATCATTAACTTTCGAGTCGTGTGATTTTGATGCGGCTTGCTGCTTTCAAAAGCATTTTCCTACAACTTGCATCCTATTTGAGATGCAGATATAAAATTTGTGGAGCATGAAATTGCTATTGAATGCAGGAAACCGCATCAAAATCGGACAATCGGTTCCCGTGTAAAACAGATTTTAAAAAACTGTAATTCTTAGAGATGCATCAAATTTCATTGCCATGAAAAATATATTTCGTCCTCTGGACCCTGAAAACGATACTAATTATGTCCAGAATGCAGTTAACACTGTAAATCAACGAAGCACTTCAAGTCAAAATTTACCTACACCACCACAACCAAAAGTTGTTCCTCCAGTCAAAAATTCTACAATGATATAACCAGGGCAAACAAGTCCACAATACCAATTTTAAATCATATCAAATCCGAAGAACACAGGAAAAGGCCTAAAACCATCCTCAGAGACATACAATAAAGGTTTTTGATAAACGTTTAATTACTGTAAAGGCCCTTATTTTTGCAGGCCGTAATTTTCACAAAAATGAATATATCGGTGATTTCGCGAGTTGAAAATTTCACGAATTTTATATGAACAGAACAGAAAGTTGAAAAATTTTAAAAGTACTTAAGTAAAGTTGGGGGAAAAAAAAAGTATTTCGCAAAGCTTTGATTTTTGCGATTACGACGAGCTCACGAAAATAAGGGCCTTTACACCAGTTTAAAAAAGACCCAAAAAACTAATTAATTATTCTTTAACTAATTATTGTAATATACCTAATTGCCTAGCTTAGCACCAAAAATTGGGAAAATTAAAACCACTACTAAACCCCCGGATAGCTGTTCCTGTAGTTTTAAATTGTCTCCAAAGTCGTGAAACGATGCTGTGAGCAATTCCGATCTCTGCAGCCACACTTGTCACACGGCGGCCTTCCTTCAACTTCCCAATGACCTCGGGTAAAAGCATCCAGATGTCATCTAACAGATTGATTATTCGCCATTTCTCGCCGAGGCAGCAACTCAGTGTGATTTTAACTGCTATACGGTGTGCAATCTCTTTGCCAGAAATACTGATCTTTCACCGAGAACATGCTTTATACAACTCAGACACTCCCCCATTATGTCTACCTGCATATCTGCGCAAGTGCTACCGTAGATCACCTTACTTAATCTCGGGATTGGTCTTTCTGTCCGCTCTGCCTCTTCGTTCAGCTGATATGCTAATTTTTCGACTTCGTCCTTAATTTTTGCACACCAGTGTATTTCACGTGCTATACACAGGATAAGGTACAACCCAGGAACCTGGAAATGATGTGTGTCTTTGTACCCTTCTAAAGGAGTATGGATTGAAAACAGCCTAGGCCTTCCCCGTAGCACACTGTAAATCACACTTCACCCAATAGGATTACTCCTCTGCCAGCCAACAGAAGTTCAACAAGCTCCCGCCTACCACCTGACTACTGAACCATTCAGCCTTGAATACTCGAGGAAAGGGGGAAGAAAAAAGAAGAAAAGGGCTTTTTCTTCTCTCTCCGCCCCCGATTGCCTCTGCTGCTCACACTCCAACTAGCTCTAGGTTTTAACTTCAAAACTCATCATCTTATATTTGCAGCAAACTCTGCCATTACTACTGATTATAATGTCACAATTGCTTTCATTTCATTTCACTGCCATAACTGCTCTTCGAATTTTTATTTTTACGAACTTCAGCAACATTATTTCTTTAACATTCGTAAAAGTATTAACTTACTACACTGGGATAAGGCTATGCCCAGGAACCCACTACAACTGAACATTAGTTCATCGAGGAAGGGCATACTCTAAATGAAGCTGCAGATGTCCAAATAAAAAAGGAAAAGAAAACCTATTCACAATAAATTGTTTCAACAAAGGAAACGATTGTGTGATTTTAGATGACAGTCGGAGAGTATTAGTATCAAATATTTTATTTCATCATACCACCAACAAATATTTTCTTTTGTTTCAGAAGCCCATCAAAAACTTACATGACAGCAAATGCAAATCTAGTATAAATAACGTTTATGTTGCTAAAATAAATTCTGATTTCCAAAGATGGCCTGTTTCTCGCATTGTTGGTAAATCATGGTTGATGGGCATTAAGAATGGTCTTTCCTCTAATTCACTGGACACACACAAATTAGCAGCACGTTGGTGTTAATTCTTTTTAATTCTGTATTAAAATATACAACTTTAAACTTAGTTGACATATGCGGCATTTGAAGTGCAAATAATAAAAATTTTTCTTAAATACTATGCTTTGTTGCTTATCTTTTAGAAATTTAAAGACCTGGAATTCTGCAATTCTGAGTAAAAAATGAAAATAAAAAACAATTAACACCAACAAAAACTTGTGGTAACATGACAGACAAATTATTACAAATACTACAAAAGATCATGCCTTTTCATTTTATTTAACCATATGTTAAAGCAGTATTCTTTATTAGACCTGGAAAAGTTAGAAACAGGAATATATTTTACTACAAAAACTACACGACAATTTTGAAATTAGAAGCTTTTCTGTATGAATTCCACTCTAAAACAATGCAAGTGCAGTCTTGACGATAAGAAAGTCAAATTTATTGAAATTTAAATTTGTATTTCCATTTTAATTTTCATTTTCCTAAAAACATTTGTCAACTTTGCAGGATTTCATCTTCAAGTATATATGTACAGACATTTAAAGTTCTGATGTATTAACATCTCGTGGAAATACACCTATCCCTCGATTTATACAGTACTTACCTGTTTTACATGATTTCAGTTTTACACAGTTTAAAAATTAACAGATTTCAAAAACTTAGTAAAATAGTATTTGCTGCATAAATGCAAATACATACATTTGAAGTCATTTTTTAATCTCATTTCTTTGGTAACACTGGTGGCAACAACAAGGATGGGGATTCCCCGTGTTAGGAGAATCTCAATAGTATGTATATGTATTTCATAACAGTAAAATTTTAAATTATATGGTTCACGCGAACTAATGCAGTATCAGTATTTTAGCAGCAAGGATTACATCATTTTTATCTACATATCTGAATGTTTACTAGCAAGTTTTCAACATTTATAGTTTTTGTGGCATTTTTTATAATTTATGTAAATTTTTTAAAGTATTATAATGCCAAAACGATTTTTAAAAAAAAATCAAAAATGAAATTAGAAGCAAAAATTAAAATATTAGATCATCTATGTAATAGAGAAGGAGTAACAAATGTTGCTAAATTTTACTCCATGAATGAAGCCACAATAAGGACAATTAAAAAAAAAAATGAAGACTCTACTAGAAAAAGAATTAGATATGGGTAGAAGACGAAAATTTAAAATGGATTCCAATTGATACTGATGCTATTAGAAACAAGGCTTTAAAAATTTATAAAGCACTTAAGAATCGGTCACTATCGACTTTGTCAGATGAAAAAAAGGTATCTTTTTCCACAAGTCATGGTTGGTTTGAGAGATTTAATAATATTTAAACAAAGGCATTCTTTACATAATCTAAGATTGAAAGGAGAAAGTGCATCTGCTGATTCGAATGTAACAACAATATCCAGCAAAATTTTCTGAAATCAATTGCCACGATCTCCTACATTTCTGATCAGATCTTCAATGCTGACGTGTCTACGTTGTTCTGAAAAAAAAAAAAAAAAAATACAGTCAAAAGTCGTTAATCCGGACTCGTCGGGACTTCGGCGATTCCGGATTATCGATTTTTCCGGATTATAGATCATCAGTTTAAATCTCGTAAGATGGCATGCAGAAATTCTAAAATTAAAAATATGAAACCGTAATTTATGAAATAAAGAACAATTATGATCTAAAGGGTATCAAAATTTACAAAAAAAAAAGCTTAATATTTATTTGTTTACTTTATTAAACATTTCTTTCAATGTAAGTTGTTTAAGTTGCTTCATTTTATGTGATACTAATACTTTCTCTTTAATTCTATAAACAGACATAATTTCTTTTCAGTTAAAGAGTTCTGCTGTTCAAGTCCCGTTAATTGCTGTGCCGAGAATACCGACTAACTGGTCAATGGAAATTTTTTCGTTTTCACTAACCTCTCTGTCACATTCTTCATGTCTTTATCCATTTTTTTCAGCAATTTCACTTTTTGTTTGTTGGACATTGAAACATACTTTCGTTTTGTAGATCCTTTGGAAGTTCCAGCATCGGAAATTCTATTTGACATAATCGAAAGTTCAAGTTTACTTTTATAAAATTGCTCTTACAGTCTGCAAAAAATAATAAGCGGGATCCTATTCGAAGATTAAGGAACAACGCAATCATTAACATTAACTGAAATAGATAATTAGATAATTTTAGCCTACACCGTCCGTTATACATTAAACGCGCAGGCGAAAACGTATTCTGCGCTTGCTCACACGCATATGCGCAGTAGTCAAGTTCTTACGCGCTCGCGTAAAACGCCTGTGCGCATGTGCAGAAAGTTTTTAGCTTTGAGGTCCGGATTATAGATCATTCCGGATTATAGGTGTCCGAATTAACGACTTTTGACTGTACCTTGCAAATCAGCTAGTGGTCATAAGGTAGTGAAAAGTCATACAATTTTTTTCTGTTGCAATGCTTCAGGCAATTATATAATGAAACCATTGGTTATTAACAAATCAAAAACACCATGTTCATTTAAAGGAACAAATATAAATAACCTTCCCTTTTATTGGATGCCTAACAGGAAAGCACGGGTCACTGCCATAAGGTTCAATGAATGATTTCTTACCATGTTTGTCCCAGATGTCAGAAATTATTTAGGTAAAAAAGGATTGCCTTTTAAGACTCTTCTTTTAATAGATAATGCACCTGGTCATCTTCAAAATTTACAACACAAAAAAGTAGAAATAGTCTTTTTGCCCAAAAAATACAACTTCTTTATTACAGCCATTGAATCAAGTAATATTTTCTGGCTTTTACAACATTGTGTATATCAAACAAACCTTTAGGTATATTTTAGAAAAAATGGAGAATAATGAATCTTACTCTTATGGATGCTTGGAAGAAATTTACAATCTTAGATTGTGTTGGACTGTCATATACTCAGATTAAACAATCAATGCTCAACGCATGCTGGAAAGCAATACACTGGATGTTGCTAAAGATGAGAATGATAGATTACCATTAGAGTGTGAATATTCTCAGATCACTAAATTGGCTCAAACTGTAGTAGGAGAAGGTTTTGAGGATTTAGCTCAAGCATATATTAAAGGAATAATGGTTGATGAAGAACTAAATGAGGATGAGTTAGTTAACATGATTCATGAAACAAATAAACATGATGAAGACCAATCTGAACCAGCTGCATTCACAGCTAAAGTCATCAGTGTAGGACTTGAATTGGGAAGAAAATTAGGTAATCATTTTTTACAATATGACACAAATGTCGAATGAAATCTCCGATTCCAAGGGGAGCTTAGTAAGTGTTTAAATCTATATACGGATGTTTAAAAAGATTTAGGGGGACAAAAAAACAACAGGCAATTGTTAATTATGGATTTCATCATGAAGTCTAGTCGATGTGAGATCTCCCCTAATTTATCATCTATTGAAGCAGAATCGTATCACGAATACTCAAGTGATGAAAGAGACATCATACCAATCAAGAAGAAAAAACTAATAATTCATGAAAGTGATGTCAGTCCAAAATCAACTCTAAATATGAGAATATTTGTAGAAATTTCCTGTTCTTTCAATTCGAGCCACAATTTTTCATAAATGCTACATACTTTCATTACATTATCAGGTTGCATACTTCTGATGTCTGTGTAATTTATTTAATTGATGATGTAATTTATTTAATTGATAACTAAATATACTCGATTATGTTTTCACAAGGCTTGCTAATGTTTTTTTAAATAACACGAAAATAATCATGCAATGCAATAAAAATAGAACATCATTTTCCTGCCTCAGAATATACTACTAATAACAGGTTGTTTAAAGAGCAAAATATACAAAATTTAAATTAAATAATTATTTCCTTTTACTCAGTTGAATATACATTTAATTCATAAACATGTATATGCAGATAAAATTAGCTATGTCAATAAAGTTCTGCAAAGAATAATGAACGTGATCCTATTAGTTAAGTGTTGCAACTTTATTTCATATGAAATATTTTCTATATAGTCATTCCTTAAAAGTAGTCTCTGAATAATTAAACCAATTAAATTTGTTTCTAAATGTACTTGGGTTAATTGATAAAAGCAAGGCTTTTTTTTTAAATGGCAAGCTGATTTTTAATTGATTTCATACTTAGATACATCATTATACATACATTAATAAAATAAATAAAATTCTAATTATGTTAGGGCAGTTTCCATTTTGCTGGTGTTTACTAAAGAAAATTTTACAGATAGCATTTTTAACAAAAACGCTGTTTATGATCATTTAAGATTTAAAAATAAATAAATAAATAAATAAAGAGAGAGAGAGATTATTTTGTAAGTATTCATCAAGAATATTTCTTCCAATTTATGTTTTCGAAGAAACGCCTTTATTACACCAAAGTAAAAAAAAATTATCCCTCTACCAAAACTTAAATCTGTATCGATTAAAAAAGAACAGTAATGCGTATTTAATAAGAACACAGGAATAAATTGTATTAAAACTCAAATCTATTTGTAAATTGTTCTTCTCTAAACTTATGCTTTGAACCTGAAATATTTTGAATGAAATAGTGCTTTTTTATTTATTTTAAGACTTGATCTATTTTAAATTTACCTAAAATACCTAAAATAATTATTTTAGCTTTTCAAGAGTTTCTTTTACATTGCTGAATTTGATGAAGGTGTACAAACGGTGCCAAATTCTTGGTTTTGGGCTGATATGGATAAATGACATATGTAATATGAAAAAATGAATCAAACTGAACAAAATGATTGCATCACATCAAGCCCCAGATTATTGAGAACTTTGGCAATTTCACCGGGTTCTCTAAATTTTTGCATCGACAAGTATGATATTTTCTATAATTATGTGTTCTTGTTGCTCATTTTTCTCACTGTATAATTTAGAAAGCTGAATAGAACATGGAAAATGCTGTTATGAATGACATCAGTACCAAAATATTTTTAAAATATAGTAACATCTCCATTTTTAGTACTTTTATCCATAAATTATTAGTACGAGTTGGTAGTTTGGTTTTTGAATCTTAACATTATTTTAATTACCAGACTAGTTGTTTAAAAATAGGAATGCATGTATTAAAAAATTCAAAAATTAACAATCATATCAGGATATAATATATATTTGCTTTAACATTTAACTGCATTTTTTTTATACAAATTTGATGCTCTCAAAATCTATTCGGTCACCTTAATTTTGCAGTGGAAAAATAATGAAATAGTATAATCCTACAATTCGAAACCATAAAAATTCTATTTGATTTATTTATTGAATAAATTGTTGCAAAATATCTGAAATTTGCAGAATTTTATAAAATAATGTAGCCATGACTGTTAATTTAATTTTACATCAAATATTTCGATAATTATACATGAGCAAATAAATGCTGCTAGAACATTTAGATGTTTAATCTAACATTAAACGATTATTTAATTCATTCTTTTTGCTTTATGTTAAATTATTGTTTATGAGTGATAACGGAAATTTAAAATTTTCAGTGAAAAAGGCATAGAAAAGTTAAAGTTGGCTATGAAGTTTTCAGACATCGAAAAGTGCAGAATTTGGTGCGGAAACAACAACAACAACAACAACAACAACAACAACAACAACAACAAAAAAAAAAAAAAAAAAAAAAAAAAAAAAAAAAAAAAAAACACCAGCGATTTAAATTCTCCGATTCTTCAGATGAGTAAAAAAAGTAAACAAGTAAAAAACAGTAAAAAAGTACTATAGTAAAAAAGCTAGCAGAGCTGTGCTTGCCATTGCTACCAGAGTGCACACAAGGAAAATATTTTCAACCAGAATTTTCTGCATCTGTTTTAGCTAGTCCTCACTGCAAATCTGAGGACTAATACTCCAAAAGCAGGCTCATCAGAAAGACCCAATAAAGGTTTCGTACTGTTGCATTCCTGTACAGGTTCATGCAATTTGGAGTGATTAACGATGACACTTAATAAACACACAATGTATTTGCCAGTATTATTCAGGACATCTCCAAAAACATGTTTACAGTCGTCCAAAAACTGCGACAAGCACATTGAAACAATCAGCAACAGAGCCTTTAGGCTGTAACAGTGAAGACAGCTTCACAGCAAAGTGCTAGAGTACAGCTCCCGACTAGGTTCAGTCTTCTCAGAACTCGACGTACTGTCGAGATTCTCGACGCTACAACTCGCGATGCACTCCACAATAAGCACTAGAATACAGCTTCTGACTCAGTTCAATCGTTCTTGGAGCTCAACACACTCCAAGATAAGACTCGATGATGCACTAACTCGCGATACATTAAGAGACTCTCTCTACGCACTCCCCAATCAACTCAATACTAGACTGAAAATCAACTCAATAGACTCGAGATACTACTGCTACTCCGCATACAGGCAGGGTTTATATAGCTTTTAGCATGCATTCGAGAACATTCTAAGTCAAACCAGTAAGAACTCGTTCTAAATGGTTCTCCATCCGTCTACGGCATATTGCCAATTTCGCTGAAAGATGTTGCCAAATGGGTGATTTCTCGCCAAATCTAGCAAATCCTAAACCTGCTTTGTGGGAAATCTATCTTACCGCAGCTGGAAATTTTTTAACAGTAACTTTCTGAATTTGCCAATAGTCAATTTTTTAAAAGTGTTCTGTTTTCAGGTTTTTAGAATAATTATGTAATAAAGAGACAATAACACGCCGAATAAATACTAATTCAGAAGTCAAACAACAAAAATCAGCGTTATATTTACAAAATTTTCACAGTGACTGTTTACTGTGAAAATTTTGTAAATATAACGCTGATTTTTGTTGTTTGACTTCTGAATTAAATATGTAATACCCTGACCTTTTCTCTTCCGCAGAACTTCAACATCTAATCTTAAAAAATTTAAATTCTTTATCAAGTAGATTACAAATATTGCAAGAAAAGGTGGAGTTGCTGAAAACTCCTAACTGTGCAATCAACCGAAAAATTCAGAATTAAATATATTCCAATTAAAAACTGAATTAGAACTTCAATTTTTAGAGAGAATGTTTCTCAACAACATAGCTCCTGTGGTATTGTAAAATAATATTTTACATTAATCCTAATAGTTTTTTTTTTATTTTATTTTGTTTACTTTTTGCACACATTTTCATTTTATAAAGTAATTTCTGTTACGTTTTTGCTTAAATGAAATTTTCTATTTCAGTATTATCTTATTTTCTTTATATAAAAACTAACTGCAGAAAATGTACTAAAATACAAATATGGAACTCAAAGCAATGAAAACGTTATGATTTTATAAATAAGTTTCCATTACATTTGCATTTTATTTTGAGGAAAGTTAGATTTCTTGAGTGTTCTGTGAAGTTGAAATAATTTTCTTAAATGATAGAATAAGAAATCTTGTTGGTTATGCATTTATAGATTAAAGTCAATTTTTATTTATATATTTATTTATTTAGGTCAATGAATTGAAACATATTAATGTTAAAGGAGACTAACGTAAACATATTAATAGTAATCGTAACAAATATTTTGAAGTGATGTCGGACACGCTAGCCGAAGAGTACAGTTGGGTAAGTGAAAAAAAAAAGGGGGGCATTTAAATCCCTGAAGTTATCATAGGTTATTTTACATAAGTCAACATTTATAAATATATTTTTATGTACATCATCATTTACAAAATATCTTGATAACTTACATTACGTATAATATGAAATCTGCCAAATTAAGTCACACCCAGCACCCGTAGCTCTCAGCCTGAGTCAAATCTTAATTATTCAAAAAATCGAATAAAATAAGACCAGACTTCCATGAATAGTGCATAGTGCTACTAAATGCATATGTGACCATCCCAGAAGAAATAAAGCAGGTAGATATTAGCATCTGGAAAGATATCCCAATGCATGAAGGAAGAGTAATATATTTAGTGTATGAACCTGTTATGTCAAGAAGACTTTAAATGAATTAGAAGACAACATAAAATAGCAGTTTTATCTGATCGCAAATGTTTAAAATGTTATTTAAAATGTCTAACTTTTTTTTATTCTTAAAATGATGTTTAATCCTCATTTGTTCTGCTATTTAATTTTTATGATGTATTGTTACTTAGTTTGTTATCTATCCACTTGTCAGTAATTGAGCTGAATTAAGTAAAGCTTTGTTCTTTTACATTATATTTTACCGCTCGATCAGGCCGACTGCCGTACCAAAGCACTCGCGTTCGAATCTCGAAAAAGGTTCGGGGGTTGTAAATGCATAGTGTCTGTGCATCATGGGGGCACCCAAAATATGCTGCAAGCCGAAAAGTTCTTTCAAGAAGCTGATCGTAGGGAAAGAGAACTTGAAAATCCTTGGACTCGTCCTCCGTGTGATAGTTGCATCGCAAAAATGTTATGGTTTTTAATTAATTGACTTTCTGTTTAAATATGCAGTAATTATAATTAAAAATTCACAAGTAAATTTTCCATTTAATGTATTTTTTAGAGATAGTGCAAACTCATCTCCCTGCAACAATTGAAAAGAAAGGTGCTACTATAACAGTTAATCTCAAAAAGGTTGGTGGGTGGTAAATGTATAGTGTCTGTGCAGCATGGGGGCACCCAAAATATGCTGCAACAAAGTTGCTACTACACTCATGTCCATAAATTAAGGATAATTCGGAGTCACGCGGAAATCGAACTCTAAAATATACTAAAATATCACCTGTAACATCACAACACACATCTTCAAGAATCATATGCAAATTTTAGGAAGTAACCAGATGACACCGATGGTACTTCACAATGACGAGAATGTAAGAAAGTGATATATAACGAATACAGGCAAAGAAGTAAAATTGTTCGCAGGCACTTTATAAGCATTTCAGTGCAATAACCAAATAGTTCGCAGGGGCTTTATAAGCATTTCAGTGCAATAACCGACAAAGGACGCATTTGGATGATTTTTTACGTGGTAGAATTATCGGCCGTCTGGAATGTGGGCGTACCCAACTGGAAGTATCAGACAAACTTGGAATTGCCCAGAGTGTCATCTCCAGCCTTTGGCAACGATTCCCAGATGATGGTAATGTGAGTAGACGTTACAGCACAGGTCGCCCCAGAGTTACAGCGCCGAATAAGGACCGGTATTTGGCAGTTACTGCCAAAACAAACAGGTGGAGCACAGCCTGAGACCTGCCTCGTCAGCTCTCTTCAGCCACTGGTACGACAATTTCAAGGCAGACCGTGTACAGACGCTTAGGGCAGATTGGTTTATATGTTCGTAGACCTGTCAGATGCGTTCCACTTACTGCAACTCACTGTCGCCTGCGGTTAGCCTGGAGTAGAGAGCATGCACTGTGGACACCGCAACAGTGGGCTTGTGTGATGTTTTCCGACGAGTCCAGGTTTAGCTTGCAGTCTGATTCTCGCCGGACTTTCATATGGAGAGCTCCAGGTATTCGTTACCACCAAGAAAGCATCATTGAACGACACCGTTACAGTGGTGTAGGAGTGCTCGTTTGGGGTGGAATTATTCTGGGTTCCAGAACTGACCTTCATGTTCAAATTGGAATCATGACAAGCCATATCTATCGGGACGTCATTCTGGAACAACATGTACATTTGTTTCGGGGTGCCATGGGCACACAATTTGTTTATGGATGACAACGCCAGTCCTCACCGTGCAAATATCGTAAGCGAATGCCTTCAATCGGAGGATATCACCCGTACAGACTGGCCAGCATTCTCACCAGACTTGAACCAGTAGAACACGTGTGGGACATGCTTGGCCGACGAGTTGCAGCCCGTCAACCTCCTTCTACATGTCTACCGGAACTTCGGAGTGCATTGCTTTTTGAGTGATGTAATATTCCCCAAGATCAGATCGATAATTTGATACTCAGATGCCTAGGCGTTGTACGGACTGTATTGCATCGTCTGGGAGACATACAATGTATTAACAATCAAACCAACCATGTAATATTGGTTTTTTGTAAATAAGTTTTTTTTTTTTTTTTTTTTTTTTTTTTTTGGTAATTTGCTCCAGGGAGAAAAAAAAATCGCTAATTTTTTTAATAATATCAAACATATAGCATCTGTTTTTGCTCTTTACCTTTTGTTTCATAAATAAGCTTTACAAATAAGTCAAATTTGTTTTGCTTCTAACTTTTCCTTTGCCTGATTTTGCATTATCCTTAATTTATGGACATGAGTGTATAACAGCGAGTACTTTTGTGTACAGAAGCTGTCTTGAAAGCTTAGAATCTAAAATTTTAAGTTTGTATTTGTTTTTACTGAATTGTAAGTATTATAAATTCATATGTTTGGAAGCGTCCGAGTTTCAAAAATAATAAAAGTATAAATGATAAATAATAAAGCTTCAAAATAGTAAATCAAACAATCATCAAAATGTTTAGTACCTATTTAAAAATTTGGAGCTTTCTTTCAATTTTAAAGTAATTTAAAATTTAATAAATAGCTTTAAAACTCTTGCCAGTCACTGCTCATCTCAATGCATATAATAGCATTATAATTTTTTATAATAATAATGCATATTTTGTTTAATTTCATGAGGCTGAAGGAGACATTGTAAACTTATATTATAAATACGAGTCATATTTTGTAAAATTCGATGAAAGGCCATTCGAAAAACATGTATACATTGACAGAATTGCCGATATAAATAAAATATGTTAACAATATTAACTTCTTATTAATTAAGAAAAGGCTGCATTAAATATATTAAAAGGATCTTTTAAAATTTTTGCAGGAAATGAATTTAAGTTTCTCTTAAGTGAATGGATATTTTTATATCTTTATTACCGTATTTGCAGGCGCATAAGGCACATCCCCCTTTTTTTATACACATTTCATTATAATGAATTTACAGTATTTTAAATATAAATACAAAGTAATACTTTATACCCACAATTCATCTGGGGAAGAGCTTTTAATTTTCTTCATCAAAACCTAAACACTCATCACCATAGCTAAATGAAAAGTCACTTGAAACCTCTCCTAAATCAGCATTCGAGTCCTCATACAACAGATTGTCCTCTGTACCATCCAGTGTATTAATAATGCCACACTTCATACATGATTTAACCTCTGCCTCTGTTTTCACAGCATCCCAAGATGCTTTGACCCATTCACAAACTTTCCAAATGTTAGGCCTTCCCCTTCTTCTTGATGGTGTAACCTCAAAATTTGAAGCCTGCATCCAGCTTGCATGCTTTGTTACAGCAATTTCAACATTGTTTTTGAACCATAATTTGCCAACAAACTTAAGAAACACCAAACAGTTGAAATTTCCCACACTTAAAAGTCGTTCGCAAAAATTGCAGTTTTCATGCCAGATGCACATTTACTAAGCTCTCCGTAACTGTAATATTCCCACACATCGCAAGGAAACAAGAAAAAAATCATATAACTCCAAAAAAAGAGGAAATTTCCAGAAATTAATGCAATCAAAAACTGAGTATCGACATACAAGATGCACCTCCTTTTTTTCCCGACTTATTTTCAAAGAAAAAAAGTGCGTCTTATACACTAGAAAATTTGCTATTTAAAACTTTCTTACATTTATTGGAAAACAAATTGTTTTATATGCTTAATTTCATTCACATAACTATGCTCACTGTAGTTATTGGCTATACTAAATATTTGAATGAAGAAATGTAAGTTTTATTTGCACAAAAACTATTAGCATATGTTTTATAGCAATACACGCAAGTACACAAAAGTGATACACAAAAACTATGAGCATATAGTTTTATAGCAATTTATGAGAGCAAAGTTTTACATAAAAATGTAAATTAATCATAAACGCATCTGTTATATAATTTCAATACAATGAGATATAACAATAATCACTGAGGAAATCTGATATGATTGTGATGACTATATTCAATAATTAAAAAATTCCAAAGATTCCAGTAAGATTTTAATAACTGGAAGAGTAACTTCTTACTGGATCAATAAAACGCTTTTCTGCTGTTATCAGTTTTACTGGAGGAGATGTCTGAAATACTGCTATTGCGACATTATACTGATTAAACTAATGTAACACTGTGCGACACCCACACAGATCTTTAAAGCAGCAATTCTCAACAGGTGGTACACAAGATAAAAAATAGGTGGTAGGCAAAGAAACAAAGTTCAAAAATTCTATGAAGAAAAAAAGAACAATTGTTAGAAAATTCCTGTGATTGCACTTCCACTGAAGATTTCATAAATAACAACTTTTGGCTACACCGAAAAAAAGAATTTAAAGGCATTTCAAATAAAGCTAAATTTTTATTGCCTTTTCGCACAACCTATTTGTGTGAACAAGGATTTTCTTCCATGTTTTATTTGAAAAATAAATACAGAATAAAATTAAAAGTGGATCACACTTAAAGCTAAGTGAAATAAGGCCAGACAAAGAAATTGATCTCTCTTAAACAGGCCCAAATTTTACACTAAATTTAAGTATATAACTTAAATTTTGATAATTAAAATGGTAACCAATTCTTAATTAATATTTTTTATGTGTGCCTATTTAATACAGATAGCCAATAGCTTGTGCAAATGGCAAAACATTTATTTTTTCTATTTATATTGAGAAACTGAATAAGTATTATAAAATGTACAATAATTATACTGGTTGTACTAAGGTTTTTAAATTTTTGTTTAGATGGTATGTGTTAGTCAAAAGGTTGAGAACCGCTGCTTTAAAGCAATTAAATTTATGTCACTTTGTGAAGTTATACAAAAGTCGCAGTGTGACATTAACATCATTATCGCAGCATGACTTTACTACCATACTCAAAGACAAAGAAGCAACAATAACAAAAAAAAGAAGCCAAGAGAAAAAATTGGTATCTTACCTCTCAGCCTCCACATCCACAGGGCTTGTTTGCTCACATCCTCTTCTTGGGCGCTTCGCATTCCTATAATAAACAAAAATAGGTACAATTTTATTACCGAGACCATAATAAACCACAGTGACAGTACATGCATAAAAGCACCAAACTTGGCACACACATCCATTTAAATCATAAATTGACATCACATAAATTTAGATACTTCTAAATGCAAGTGAATTATGACTGCACATAAATTTAGATAGCTCTAAATTTTAATTTACCACTGAAATACTGGTATACTTTTTAAACTTTTTAAAAGTGCATCGAATCTATCTATTTAGAAATTGCCAGAGATGAAAAATTTGCAATAAAATTTTGACAAAGAAAAGGCATCATTCATGATTGTGTGTGATTATGACAAAGCCTCAAGGGCTATCTGCCTGTGCCTTTGTGGAGCACTTTCTAAGGGAAACTGGCTTGTATACACGTTACACATGGGGAAAACCACGAAAACGCCCAGCCCGTTCCTGGGATTTGAACCTCGGACCGACTACCAGCGTTCGGTGACTCCACCGCTCGGCCGCTGGTGGGCCTCATTCGTGATAGAAAATTAGGCTTAAACTATAGTCCAAGAACCATGAAATGAAACCATTTCATCGATAACTCAACAACTAAATGGCACCTTTAATCTTCTAGGTGTATCTACGGATTATTTCGTATTGAAAGATGGCTTTCCAAATCACGACACGCAGAATATTCTTGTCAGATTTTGATAAATACGAAATGGTTTCGAATGAATGCGGCAACTGGCAGTAGGGAAATAGCAATCAATAAAGAAAGATGTTACAGCGCGAGGTTCATAAATAAAAACCTCGTATCCAGCCACACTATCTGCCGACCTGTAGGCGATTTTCGTGCCGAAACCGAAAAATACTAAGAAGCCTTCGACCGAAAGCTTTGTGTATGCAAAAAGTTTGTGAAACAAAATTTCTTCTATAAAATAAAATGCAATTTGCACTGAACCCATGAATTACTTTTAAAGAAATTAATATCACCTAATTTACAAATAATTTCTTTTAGCATGGAATAAATACTTAAACAGGTATCTTACAATTACATGAAATAACGTAATCTTTAAAGGCATTGATGTATACAATATAAATATTTGCTTGTTATTTTATGAAATAACAGTGTCTGGGAAGCCCACTCAAATATCCTGTAGAATTTTAACAAATTATTTTATAGGATACAAATATGCATCTGTTTTTTTATGAAATATGTGAAATTCATGCAAATAAAATTAAGGATTATGAAATTTATTTTAATATAAATAACTCTGCAAAAAGAAATATTCAGGAGACTTTATTCCCCTTATTTTCCTATTATTGTCATCATAAAAAAATAATAGCATTTATCTTAAAGATAATTAGCTTATTTAAAAAATACAATCTGTAAGCACTTTCTTTAACTCGATATAAGATCCATTTATTTTAAATACTTTTCTAAAACTTTTTATAAAAAATAAGAAAATAATGTAAGCACAAACCTTGTGGTTGAAAAGTTATGCAAACCTTGGGTTCAGTACCCCTCAAATAAATAATGAAAACAATCTCAGATTTTATAGGATAAAAATTAGGTCCAAACGGGCAATTTTTTTCATTTACAGACAATCATTAGATGTTTGGGCTAATGCTACTTTGGACTAAAAGTATTTAAAAGCTACAATTTCAGACAGACTGTCTTGCACACTTAAAATACAAATGTTTTATTAATTACACTGCTTGCCTTAAAAATATGTTTCTTAATCAAAAATTTGCTAAATTTTTATAAAACATAAACTAATACTTATAAAAGAGCCTGAGGCAATTTGTTACAATTAATTAAATTGTTCAACGTTGTTTAATTAATTGTTTAGGCGGTCAGAGCCGGAACAGCTAATGAAGTTTATGAGACTGTGATATTACTTTCGGTTTTGTGAAATGAAGAATTACATAGGATACTTTCAGATTGAAGTTCTGTAGAAACAAAAAAGTAAGTACCATCCCTCTTTCTGAAGCTCTTTATTTGTTTATTGACTTTTGGTAATTAAAAGGTCACTAAAGGAGATATCAGCGAAAAAACATACATTGAAAACAAAGTTAAAACAAAACGTTGCCGACAAAAATATCCAAAGAAGTGATTTGGAAGTGCTGAAGAATAAGTTTAAAGTGTTCGAGACAAAGATAAATTCCAATTTCGATTCTTTGTTCGGGTTATGTATTGAAGAAAGTGCAGTCAAAAGTCTTTAATCCGGACATCCATAATCCGGAATGATCTATAATCCGGACCTCAAAGCTACAAATTTTCCGCGCATGCGTTTACACATATGCATAATACGTTTACGCATGCGCGTTTAATGTATAACGGACGGTATAAGCTAAGCTAAAATAATCTATTTCAGTTAATGTTGCAGATTGTGTTGTTCCTTAATCTTCTAATTGGATACGGCTTATTATTTTCTTTTAGACTATTAGAGCAATTTAATAAAAGTAAGTTGGAACTTTCGATTATGTCAAACACAATTTCCGATACTGGAGCTGCAAAGAATCTACAAAGGGAAAGCATGTTTCGATGTCCATCAAACAAAAAGTGGAATTGCTGCAAAAAATGGATAAAGGCATATCCTTTGTTTCTCTAACCATTCCAAAATCTGTTTATCAATTTCAAGCTGCTCTGCGGGGGGGGGGGGACGTCACGGCGTGCAATGAACTGGAAATTGATCTCTCAGCACTATCCTCATCTTCATGGCAGATGTTTTTATTTTAATCGGCTTATAATTCCTTATTAAATGTAGTATTTCATCTCGATTTGCTCCCTCTTTGATATGATTTAAATCAAATTCCTCGTCATTATAAATATCACGAATACACATCAAATAGTTTTCTGGTTGCAATTTTCTAATTTCTATGCATAATGTATGCTTTACGTATGCGCGGGTTGAAAGAAATGTTTAATAAAGTAAACAAATAAATATTAAGATTTTTTTGTAAATTTTGATACCCTTTAGATCATAATTGCTCTTTATTTCATAAATTACGGTTTTATATTTTTAATTTTATAATTTATGCATGCCATTTTACCAGATTTAAACTGATGATCTATAATCCGGGAAAACCGATAATCTGGAATCGCTGAAGTCCTGACAAGTCCGGATTAAAGACTTTTGATTGTATTGATGCTTATGTAAAAGAGAAAGAAGAGATTGACGATATTGTCTTAGATGTAGAAGTCGAATTAAATCGTAAATTAGCTAAGCTTTCCAAAGAAATTGAATAGGAACCTTTGGTTTTCACGAATGCTTAGGTCAATGTTAAATTATCCAAAATTATTTTGCCAACGTTTTCGGGTAACTTACACGAGTAGCTTTCACTTAAAGATATTTTTTAGCCAGTGTTGATTCAAATCCTAATTTAACAGATGTGGTCAAATTACAGTACTTAAAATCTGAGCTAAGAGGAGATGCTAATCGTATTGTTCAGTCAATATCCATAGTTGACTCTAATTATAAATTAGCCTTTTCATTACTAGAAGAAAGGTTCTCTAATCACCACGAACAAGTGTATGTTCATCTGAAACGATTTATGAATATGCATCCTACGCAAAATGAGTCTGCGTCAGCAACATTAAATGTAATTGACATTTAGAGACTCTTTCACTGAACTGTGTTATCTTCAGTACAGTGGCTTTGTTTTGTATTAGCTGAGAAATACTTGGCGACAGAGCAGAATCTTGTCTAATAGCGCATGCGCCACTAGAATCGCCGCTGAAATATATTTTCGATAAACTTGATTCTTGTTGTACACATTCGGAGTTGCGAATCATATGTTACTCTGTAAGAAAGAAAGCTAGCGCTAGACTGTCGCCATGGAAAATAAATGTATTGAAAGTAAAAGTGTTATTTTCTGTAATGTGTGTGTGGTGTTATTTTATTGCGATATATAGCTATTGACGAGAAATAGAATAATTCAATTCACCAAACACACTTGAATTGAATTATTCTATTTCTCATGAATAGCTATATATCACAATAAAATAACACCACACACATTACAGAAAATAACACTTTTACTTTCAATACATTTATTTACCATAGTGACACTCTGGCACTACGTTTCTTTCTTACAGCGTAACATACGAATCGCAACTCCGAATGTACGTTTTTCTGCTCATATCTCCTTTAGTGACATTTTAATAAGCAAAAGTCAATAAACAAATAAAGAGCTTCAGAAAGGGGGAGGGTACTTAAACTTTTGTTTCTACAGAACTTCAATCTGAAAGTATCCTAGTAATCCTTCGTTTCACAAAACCAAAAGTAATATCACAGTCTCATAACCTTCATTAGCTGTTCCGGCTCTGACTTACTGAGTTGGATCTTTTAATTTCTTATTTAACTACTTTTATTAAATTCAGTTTACAATATAAAATTAGTTAAATTTTTACAAAATGTAAAATAATTACACTGCTCACTTTAAAACTATGATTTTTAATCAAAAATTTGTTAAATTTCTACAAAGTATAAAATAGATAATAAAAATATGTTAATTCCAAATTCAGGCTTCCAAGTGCCTATATGTTCGGGTGGAGGACTATGTTATCCAAAATTTAATGACTATAGGCAACATTGTTTTTCAACAATGCGTAAACATACATATGTTCATGCAAATTATCATTATTTAGTTTCATGAAATATGATACAGGGTGATAATATTTGGTGACAACAATTAGAAAAGTGCTTCGAACATTTAAAGTGATTTGACACAAAATGCCATTTTGAAACTAATAGCCCTTCTGGGGTAATTCACATTTGTGCTTTAGAAAAAAATATAAAATTAAAAATATTAAAATAAAAGCTGAAAGATTTCAAATTTTATATTACACCCAAAGGGAATTCTTTTAATGTTTTGTGTGTTACCTTTAATTCTCAAATAGCCTGTTCTTCGTACATAAATCACATAAAATTCAAGTAAACAGCTATATAAAAAAAATATTTAAAAAAGGCCTATCTTCAAAATTTCCAATAGCCTTGCGTGCTAGAGGTAAAGAAATTTTTTTCCCATACAGCAATACCATTGCTCACTTTTATTCCATTATAACTGATGAAGTCACTTCAAATAATAAGGAAACTTTATGATGGTGTACAAGATGATTTGTGAACAGTCAAAAAATATTAGATAAGAAAGACATCCTACATTTTCTCAGACTAGCTAAGATTACAGGTCCACTCAATAATAATTCTATAATCTCAATAATTTCAAAATCCGGGTTAGATGGTAGCAACATTAGCTATGAGTTATGATGGAGCAGATAACGTGATAAAAAAGGGAATTGGAGCTCAGATTAAAGCTTTTGCTCCAAAAGCAATCCATATGCACTGCACTTCTCATTACATGAATCTTGTGTTCATATACTCATGCAACATTTCTGAAATTCACAATATGCTGAACAAACTTTAAAAAAAATATTCAAATCGGCAAAAAATATTAGACCTTTTCCGGACAAGATAGATAGCCTATACGGCATTGAGGCGTACCGCCACTTCTATCACAGCTTTTCCGATATCACCGAATTTAAAGGATCCGAAATTCGATCGAAAGCAAGTCTATCGAAAGCATTGTGATTCTGTGTTTTGTTAATACAAAGCTGCATTTTAGCAGTACCTTAACTTGTCTAGCTCATTTTCCAACTAAAATCTCAGTTTTTCAAATTTAGAAAAGATTGTATATCACCGTTTTGCATCAGTTTGCGCTGATCATGTAAATGAAATTTGTGACATATAAAGATGATTTACCCTATCCGGTAACACATCGACGTATTTTCACTTAAAAAAACATCAGAGAATTGCACAATATCGGCAATGTGCATCTTCCTTTGTTCAAGTACACATTGATGTAAAAAAGTCAAAGGAAATTGACAAAAATCCAGTTTTTCTTACTCTTGTAAAAAGCGCCAAATAAGTGGGCGATTCTGCACTTCACACCCTAATTTTATATTTGCTGCGTTGTTTCAAACAGAGGATTAAACCAATTGTTTCCTTTTCCTAATATACTGTGAAAGCATCGATTTATCCGTTTATAGTTATATTTATAGTAAATTAATTGAATTCTGCTGCTATGCTCAACGATATATATAGTTAACAAAATAGCTCTAGACAAACGTTACGCAAATCAAACGACGCCAACTGTACTTTTAAATACGATGAAAATAAAATTAATAATCATGTACATACTAATGAGTGGATGAACTTTCGTTAAGTAACAATTACTGATGTAAAAAATTAAACACAAATATTAACACTTAATTAAATAGATAACCAATAGAATAGACTGATGCAATACATTAAAAGAATTTAACTACAGTTTATTATGAAAAACTTAATGCAGATAATTTAATTTTCATCAACAAAGATTTAACCGGGACATTGGTAGTACCGACAAACCGAGTGAAGTGCTAAAAAATAAATAAAACAATATAAATACGCAAATATACATTACCTGGAGCTGAAAGGCTCGGACTCCATTTCAGAAATTTTTATTTTTATTACACAAGTAAATTACAATATATATACTACAATACAAAAATTTTAATGGCAAGAAAAAAAGTATTTATTACAAAGATTATTTACAAAAATATTATATACAAATGTTAATAGTTAGTAAGAAAAATTAGTATTTATATACAAATGTTAGTAAGGTTAGTTATGTACGAAGATATTAAAGCTTAAATATCTGAAAAAGAATTAGAAAATTATATAAAAAAATATATCAAATACAAAGATAAAATATCTGAAAAAGGAATTAGAAAATTTATAAAAAATATATCAAATACAAAAATAGTAAAGATTCTTAAAAAGAATTAGAAAATTATATTAAAAAAAATCAAAAATACAAAGATATTTAAGATTAAATATCTTAAAAAGAATTAGAAAATTATACAAAAAATATATCAAACAGAAAGCTATTAAAGATCTTAAAAAGAATTAGAAAATTAGATCAAATTAGACAATGAAAAATATATAGAGAATTTATAATCGCAAGAATAGCACCTAGATCCAACAAAGTTAAAGTCTAGTATGAGCTAAGGCTCCTCTAAACCTTAGTATAGCCTTAGTATGAGCCGTAAAGCTTTTGCACTTCGTCGCGAAGTCAGTGGCGAACGGTCATGTGCCCTTTCTAGCCAATCAGAAAAATCAGTTAAAAATTACACTAAAATTTCATTGGATGGATTTGCACCGTTTGCTAATAGTAAATTTCGGCCCCCTCCCAGACCCGAAGCACTTGGCGACATAAAGTTCGAGCGTTTTCACTCTGCTCTTGTTAACAACCACTGATCAAGGAAACGTCGATGCTTGTCAAAATTCATGATGTAACCCCTCACAAAATTGATTCTGGCCCTTTTTTGACACAAAAAAATTTACTAAATTAAGTCCTTCAGTGTTTTTACCTTTTTTTCACTGTAGAAGGCAGTTACTCTTGTTAAATTTAACATTTGGCACTAAATTTTACCTCTTTGCGGAACCCTCTTTTTGGCGATAAAAATAATTCTTTGATGATGTGGGGATAAAGGCATTGGTCATTGCAAATTCGAATCCTTTGTTACCATTTCAATTAATGCTGGTGATTTTTTTAGTCTAAAACAAACACTTCGCTTCCGAAAACTGTCAGATTTAAATTGAAATGAGTTTCACTTCAGTTTTAGACAAACGAAATAATTTGACTAGCTACTCGGGAGAGGCGGAATATCTTATTGTAGCAAGTACGGTTATATAAATGGCAGGGAAAACTTTCTACTACCACCTTGCAATAAACTTTCATTTAAACCTCAGGACCCCGTAATATTTACACAAATTTTGTGGGACTCCATAAGTATTGCGCAAATAAGACACACGCGTGAGTGAAACTCTCAATTTTTTTCACTTGTACTGTAATATACTATTGCAGTTTCAGGTCATTCCCTTTAATTTCTAATTTTAAGACATAGAACGATGTGAAATTTTTAAATATGTAACAAACGAAATGACAGCTTCACGTGCAAAGCAAGGAAAATGAACGTTTATATTATAAAAAGAATGCGTCGAAACGTTTTCGTTTTTCCCTTTGTCTGTATTGTCTAGCTTTTTTTATTTTCAGATACATTGTGTAAAAATATTTGATAACTGTAAAATTATTATATTAAGTTAAAGAAATATCAAAACTGCTAAAATTTTGGCAACATCCTACTGCAGGTCCCGCGACCAACACGGGAGTCGTGACCTACAGTTTAAGAAACCCTGTTCTAGGTAAAATCCTAGTATACGGAACAGCATTTGACGCGACTTTAAAAATCGTCGCCAACACCAAAATGACACATAATGCCGCCGAATCCCGTATGTACTGCAAACTAGAATTAAAACGTGTTCTCTCTCTCACACACACACATACCATATCCATATATATATATATATATATATATATATATATATATATATATATATATATATAATTTATTTACTAAATAATATTGATTATATTTATCTTCTAAGATTAATTATAGTAGATTTATCTGAAAAGAGTGAATCCATACTTAGTAAGTTCTATTTCGAAAGATGTTTTTAAGCAACTTGAATGAAAATTGTTAAAAATGTTTAACGGGGACTGGAATTAAATCATGAATAACAAAATTTCAATTGTAAAAGGAATAAATTAAAAGCAAGAATTAAATTAGATACAAATATACATATAAATTATATGCGTTGCTCTAGTTATTTCGTGCACTATTTAGGAATTTTTTACTTGTTGTAGAAGGGTTAAGGCGACTGTGCCTGGGCACCTTGTTGTGTCCAAACACCGTTCCATCGTGATACACCAAGACTCCATTAAATGTGATCACATTTTTCCAACCGGGATAGTGATTAGTGACTCTGAGTACCGTACCGAAAGACTCGCGCTCGAATCCCGGAGACTGCATGGATGTTTGTAAATGTATAGTGTCTGTGCGGCATGGGGGGCACTCTAAATACGCGGCGGGCCGAAAGTCTTTTTTCGTTTTGGAATATATGAAAGATGTTATATTATATGTTAGTCTAAACGCATATTCATCTAATATCCTGTAGAATGTGTCGCTATTCCACTTGACCCATGTCCATCCATAAACTCTATTGATATACCATATTAAAATTTAAAAGAAACCTTGTTTAAAAAAATGTATTTGTAATATTTGGATCGTATTAACCGAACTGTTGATCACAATAAGCGATGTATTTTCCATGTTTTCGTATACAAACTGAAGGGCGTTCTGCAATTCGATAACAATATCCAAATGATAACATTATTTTTCACATTGGACAGCTGATGTTTATCCATTTTCACAGTCGCACTTTCCCGTAATTCTGATAATACTCTGTTACATGCAGTTGAAAACAAGTCTGAAATCATTTTTTCCAAATGCAATTGAAAAATAGATCACTTGTACTGTTTCTGACAGAATTTAAACCACTTCAGAATTAATCAGGTTTACATGAATACAAAGCGTTATTATGGCAATGGTACGCAAGTCGCGAAGAAATTTTGGGGGGTCGCTAAATTCAAAAAAAATTTATTTGACAACAAAAAATATAACGGCATTTGAAAAGAATTTTGGATGTTTAACATTTACTAGGAATTTTAAATTAATCATTTCCATAAATTAATTTTGATTGTATTGTTTTCCCCTTGATTCAGGCGTTATGCTTGAACAATTCGAGAATCGAATTTCAAAGCGCGCAGCGATAATTGTAATATGCATAGTTTACACACTTGTGTTCCCTATTTCTAACCAAATTTGTTGTCAAGCAAGCATATAACATTTTCGAAGTATTGGAAAATTCGATTGCGTGCTTGAAGGATGATAAAAAAAAAAAAAAAAAAAAAAAAAAAAAAAAATCAGTTTTGTTTGATGGATAAATGGCTACACAAGAGGGTACAATCCTAGAACGCGGTATGGTCTTGGCGCGAGTTTGAAAATTTTCGCCAACCCCAAAATGACCCGTTTACTGCTTATAATAATGTCGCAAAATTCACCCAATCCCGTGTGTAACGTATACTGGGATTAAATCGGCAAGAGTGAAAATGGGAATGATGGCCAGACATCTAATAAACATTTTTCTTTCTACTTCTAATAAAAAATCAAGTAAATATCAAGAAGAGTTTATTAGATACTGTTTTACATGTTGCATTATCAGTGGAAAATGAATATCCGTTGTGTGTTAAATGCAATGAAAAATCAATGCATGAAACCTGTTAAATTAAAACTATATTTGGAAAC
Organism: Stegodyphus dumicola; assembly: GCF_044657685.1. Lineage (NCBI taxonomy): Eukaryota > Metazoa > Arthropoda > Arachnida > Araneae > Eresidae > Stegodyphus > Stegodyphus dumicola. Next base: position 1,860,221 of record NC_140770.1, on the reverse strand, counting down.
TAAACATAACGATTTAGTAAATAAATCTGATTAATTTTTAAGAAATTAACTAACAGCGTGAAATATCAAAATGTATTTTTGAGAAAATATACAACAGTTCCTGAGGTTTCATCGGCATCCTTACAAATTTCATATTTAATTACGAAAAATCTAAAACCTCATACAATTGGAGAATCGCTCAATCTTCCTTTTCGGCAATAAAAATGACATCAATTATCCATGGAGAAAAATACAATAACGACTTAAATGATACGAAACAGTCACGATTTTATTTGAATTCGAAAAGGGGGTGGGATAGAATTCGGAAATATGCAACCGGGAAAAACCGGCAACTATGAAAAAACGAAATAAATAGGCGTAAAATGGACGAAATACGTTAGTCTAAACGCATAATTCATCTAATATCCTGTAAAATGTGTCGCTATTCCACTTGAGCCATGTTTATACATAAACTCAAACTGATAAACCATATTAAACTTTAAAAGAAACCTTTGTTTAAAAAATGTATTTGTAATATTTGGATCGTATTAACCGAACTGTTAATCGCAATGAGTGATGTATTTTTCATGTTTTCATACACAAATTAGAGGAATTTCTGCAGTTCGATAACAATATCCAAATGATAACATTAAGGGGCATTTACTGTATTTTACAATTTCTGATTAACAGGGGGGGGGGATTCAAACTCTTGGTTGACAGAATGACAGTTTGCATGATTTTCCTTTCAAGAAAATATGATTTTTTTTTTCATCTGGAATTGGATCATTATCCATTTTTTTTGGCGCATGGCTGTAATATTCTGTCACTAAATTCCAAATTCTTTAGAAGCAAATCTGGCTCCACTGTACCCGAGTAGTTAAAACTGTTGACTACTGCGTTGGCTTTTGTGATTTTTACTATGCAATCAGTTTTCCTTAGAAATTACTCCACGAAATCAAACCTACGTTATTTGGCCAATGTGCTTGGCCAAATAACCTAACCTAACATTTGAAGGAAATCAGCGTGAAACCAATTTTGAAAAATACATAAACAAATAAGTAAGTAAAATTTTAAAAAAATTCTGAAAGTTTTCAGATTTTATATGACATTCAAAACTGCGTCTTTTAACGTTTTGTGTGTTCACACTCAGGCCACATAATATTCAATTCAACAGCAATATCGCAAAATGTTTAAAAACAGAACATCTGTAGACAGTGTCGCGCGCAGGAGATAAAAACACTTTTCTTCTGTACGGTGTTGCCACTACTGGCTTTAAAATCGTTGAGTTTGTTAATCAAAAATTCCTTAAAATTTTCCAAAATATGGAAAAAATTCGAAATTCAAAATTCGGGGGTCCAGGTGCTCATGTTCGGGTGGAGGATTACGTTATTAAAAATTGGATGACTGTAGGTACCGTACTTTCTTCACAGTGCTAGAAACATGCATACATTCATGCAGCTTCTTCATTATTTAATTTCTTTAAATATAATACAGGTCGGTAATATTTGGTGGCAACAATTTAAAGAGTGATTCGCCGTTTATAGTGAAACGCCATAAAATGCCGTTTTGAAACTAATAGCCCTTCTGGCTCACCGCCCGCTCGGGTTAAAAAATTAGGTTATGTTAACTGAATACACACAGTACTGTAGGGGTATCACCTTCAGGGATGGGACGCCTTTGTGGAGGTCTTTCTCAGGAAACTAGATTATACTCATGTTACAGACAAGTGAAAAACCAAGAGAAGTACTCATGTAGCCCACTAGTTCGAAGAGGTTTGCAATTTTAGTCGAACTACCGGTATTGAGTGGTCACTCGTGGGGTTTTGGAAAAGCTAAGATTGATTTTTTAAAAAAAAAATATTTTTATTTATTTATTTAACCAAGATTAAACTAAATGTGTTCCACATTTTCAAAGCAACTGAATATGATTCTTACTTCGTTACTTGTTTACAGATCGTTACAGCTAGCTCAAGACAGGGATAAAAACTAAAGATAACTAAAGACAGCTTTAGTTTAGAAACTAAAGATAACTTCAGTAACTAATTAAAATAGAGATTTCTAAACTAAACTTTAGTTTAGAAAAATTAACCTTGATCGAAACTTAGTCTAGAGAAAATTGTTTGGCGCGTGTTGTCTTGCCTCTGTCGCCCCCCCCCCGCTTGAAACAAGATTTTTCGTTGTTTCACTTTTCATGCGAGTCGGTTGCCTATCGGAAAAACGGAAGATATAATTCTTTCGTTTGTCCAGTATTAACAACTAAGCTATTTAAAAGAAATAGATGCAATTCTAAAGAATATTATCTATTTACATTTTAATATGTTTAAGTAAAAATGCACTTAATTCATGATACATCTAATTATATAGAATTGCATTTTATATTTCCTTCAGTTTTTAAGTACACAAGAGATACAGAACATTCCTGTGTTACCCTAAATGTATTATGTACCTGTATTATCCTTTAAAATATTCCGTTATTCCACCTGGGACGTCTCTGCCCATAATCTCCACTTTCAAAGGGAAAAAAAGGCCCTTCTGGACGATCGGTAAAATCAACCCTTTCAGATTTTTCATTATTATTTTTTAAATTGGCGATATTGGCGACATAAACAATTTCGAAAAAAATTAAAAACTGAAGACCATTTTGACACTAAATCCAGGTAGTCGTAAATTCTAATAAAAACTACCTGAAGTGGACTGAAGTTTAGCTTTCCTATTTTTTTTAGCCCAAAGGGCGTTGGCTCAGCAGGGCTATTAATTTCGTTTTGGCATTTTGCGTGGATTCACTATAAACAGCGAATCACTTTTTAAATTGTTGCCCCCAAATATTAGAGCCTGTATTATATTTAAAGAAATTAAATAATGCAGAATCTGCATGAATGCATGTATGGTTCTCGCATCGTGCGGGAAAAAAAAAGGGGGGGTTACTTAGAGACGTTAAACTCTGAATATCGTAGTTCTCTACCCGAATATGGATACCCGGAAACCCGAATTTAGAATTTCTTTTATTGTCTATTTCATATTTTGTAAAACTTGTCAAAACGAATTTTTGATTAGCAAACTCAACGATTTCAAATCAAGTAACGGTAACATTGTATTGAAAAAACACTTTTATCTCCAGCGCGCAAGACTATCTGTCGGAAATTCTAAAGATATGCTGTTTCTAAATATTTTTAGCCCAAATGCTCTCGAAATGTGTATGTGTAACGTAATGTAATATATACGAGTGTACTGCAACCCTCCTGGCCGATAATAATAGGCCTCATGGTTAACGCAGCACAACCAACACAAACGTGTATATGTACGTAATTTAAAAAAAAAAAAAAAAAAAAAAAAAAAAAAAAAAAGCCCCTTTGAGAGTAATATAACACGTGAAAGCCTTTCTATTTTATTTTATTTATTTATTTATTTTTTAAATTATGGCGGGCACTAACCGATTATAGGCGTTGCCCCCTACTAAGGTCAGAAAAGGAGGTCGTTTTATTATGGGGCCGGCGGCCACCGTTACGTCCTATGAAGGCACAGACAATTTACATACATGCCTTCTCCGGGATTCGAAATCAGGCTCTTCGGTTACGGTTACGTTCCCGTCTGGACGGCAGGTTTCCTAAATTAATGTTTTGTTAAATTACTGCAAAGTACACGAGGACTATCTGCCTGAGAGAAGGGATGCCTTCGTGGAGGAGTTCCTAAGTGAAATTGGCTCAAACTGGGGAAAACTAAGAAAACACCCATGCCAGCCCGTTAGCCAGGACTCGAACTACCAGTGTTCAGCGACTTTAGCGCTCGGCAGCTGGTGGACCTCCTACGTTAAAATTTAACTGCTATGAATAGGAATGGCATAACTGTTAAGCATTGATAGGGGATGTTTACAGGCTACATTTAAAATGGTTTATTTTACTCTGACAAAAAATGAATAAAGTTTTGGAACCTAAACAATGAGTAATAAAAAAGATGTAAAACCAATCCTTTTTATGCCAGTCATATTTTATGTTGATTTTACTTTCTTACTTATATCATTTTCTTCTTTCACATAATTTCAAAATTGAGCGTGAGTCATTGTAATGACAAATCAGAATTGCTTCAACTGCCTCCACTGCAAACTTGTTACTTTTATCCGATTCCTGAGGACCATTAATGAAAATATTCTCTGGAAATTTGCATCGTGGGCTAGAATGACAATTAGCTTAGCTTTCTTGGATATGATTTCCGATCAGTATGCTTTGTATCTGTAAGAAATTTAGCCATTTTCAAAGTAATCACACAGTTTTAAATAGTATTCTTTTTTTTTTTTTTTTTTCCTAATTAATCTTAGTTACCTTATGGCAACCCTAGCTACTATACGAAAACGTTGGAAACGAAAAGGTAGATGTAAGGAAATTCATGAATCACGAAGTTAGTTCACTTCAACTGCAGTGTTTTAAAAGGCAGATGCAAAGCTCATAAACAGTATCTATTTTTCCGCTTTGGCGCGTATCGAAAGATACAAAGTCAACAGAATTTTATTCGTATTTTCTGTTATTATATTCAGACATGTCCTTTAGTTACTCGCTGGGAATTTAACTTTGCTCTTGCTGTTGCCTTTCACCCTAAAGAACTCGGATATATCTCTAACGAAATGAAAGAACTTTGTTTCTTTCTTCTTTTTTCCGGTTGGCTAGGTACAGTGGCTCCCAAAAGTGTTCGAACACTTATGATTTTCATTGAAATAGGGCTCTATCCATTAATCAAAAGTAAACTTTTTCAATGAGATTTTAATAATAAGATCTATAACATATTCATAACAAAATTACATGATTTTTAAAATATAGCGAAACTTTATTTTTAAGAAATTAATAATAAAAAAATGACAAACATTTTATCTCACAAAAGTCTTTGTACACTGAAATATCTTTAGATAAAATCAAAATTAGAATTACAGTTCGCCGCTTTTTTTAACTTTTGCAATGTGGTGACATTTAAAAAATCGCTTGCTTTAATTTTTTATTGTTTACTTCATAATATTCTATTTATTATTGAAAAATGGGTTGCAGTCGTAAAGAAATTACAAACAGCATTCGAATATTGATAATTTGTCACCACAGTAGAGTTAAATCAATTCGAAATATCGCTAAATTAGTTAACGTATCACATTCTACAGTGCAGTATGTGATAAAACGCTTTAAAGAAGAAAATCGGATTGAAAACAAGGTAAAAAAAGGTCGACCGAGAAAGTTAACTAAACGTGATGAGACTATTTAAACGTGATATACGAACTATTTAAACGTGATGAGAGATTTATTATTAGAAAATTTGTGAAAAACCCACATTTGAGTGCTGTAAAAGTTTCTGCAGAAATTAATGCAAAATTTTCTACTTCAATTTCACCTTAAACTGTTCGACAAGTTCTCAGAGAAGCTGGATTACATGGGCGTTCACCCCGTAAAAAAATTTTGTTAGTGAGAAAAACAGAAAGCTTAGGCATTCATTCGCAAAATCAGAGATAAATACACCCGAAACGTACTGGAATAATGTCCTATTCGCTGAGGAAAGCAAATTTAACATTTTTGGTTCCGATGGTCGAATAACTGTATGGAGAAGAAAAAATGAGGAACTTTATTCTAAGAACTTAGTTGGAACAGTTAAGCAAAGCGGTGGAGGTGTACTTGTGTGGGGGGAGGGCATAACAGCATCAGGACTAGGTAATTTGGTATTAATTGATGCATAATGAATCATTCTCTTTATTTAAATATTTTAAGAGACAATTTAAAATTATCAGCCCAAAATTTGGGTATTTGAAACAACTTTATTTTTATTCATGATAACGATTCTAAGTTCTCTCAACGTTCGCCTGTAGTGTCTCTACAATTGTCCACAGGTTTTGAAAACACCAACTCAGTCGCCAGATTTAAACCTCATAGAACACATTTGGAAAGAGCTAGAGGTTAAAGTACAAAAACACGACATCAAAACGAAAAGCGAACTCAAAACAGCCATGATGGAAGAATGGATGAACATTGACACAGAAATTACAAAAAAAATTAAAATCTATTCCCAGACATTTAAAAGCTGTTGTGGATGCTAAAGGATATCCTACTAATATTAATTGAACGAAAAATGAAAATATTTAATAATATGTCAAGATTTTTTTGAAGTGTACGAAGACTTTTGTGAGATAAAATGTTTGTCATTTTTTGATTATTATTTCCTTAAAAATAAAGTTTCGCTTATTTTAAATATATTACATGTCATTTTGTTACGAATAGATTATAGTTTCTTTTTATTAAAATCTGATTCAGAAAGTTTACTTTTAATTAATGGATAGAGCCCTATTTCAATGAAAATCATAAGTGTAAGAACACTTTTGGGAGCCACTTTTGGGATCAAGAGAAACAAAGTATTTTTAAATATTAAATTCAAAAATCTCGTTGTGATAGCCCTCGAGGCTTTGCCATAATCACACACACACACACACAAATCTCGTGAAGAAAACTGGCTAACTAGCGGCTCAACCGTGGAAAAAAATTAAAGGCATTTCAAATAAAGTTATTAAAATTTTATTGCCTTTTTGCAAAACCTATTTGTGTGAATAAGGATTTTCTTCCATGCTGTATTTTAAAAATAAATACAGAACTAAATTAAAAGTGGATCCTAATTTACGGTTAAAACTAAGTGAAATAAAACCAGAAATAATGAAAATTATCTCTCTTAAATGGGCCCCAATTTCGCACTCAATTTTAGAATTTAATTATTATAACTTAAATTTTGATAATTAAAATGGAAACCCATTTTTAATCGAATATTTTTTATGCGTGCATATTTAATGCAAATAGCCAACAGGTTGTGCAAATGGCAAACTTTTTTTTCCTCCATTTGAGAAATTGAAAAATAATCAATGTAAAATGTAGTGGTGGAACTAAAGTTTTTCAATTTTTGTTTAGGGCCTACCAGCGGCCGAGCGGTAAAGACGCTGAACACTGGTAGTTCGGTCCGAGATTCGAATCCCACGAACGGGCTGGCTGCATAGGCGTTTTCGTGGTTTTCCCCATGTGTAACGTGTATACGAGCCAGTTTCCCTTAAGTCCTCCACAAAGGCATCCCTACCTTTAGGCAGATAGCCCTCGTGTGCTTTGTCATAATTAAATAATCCAATCCAATCAATTTTTGTTTAGATGGTACGCGTTAGACAAAAGGTTGAAAACTGCTGTTCTAACGTTTCACACAGGGCTTAATTTCTAAGATTAGGAGAGCCGAAGCCCTACCGTAGACCCTCAGGAAAGAGGAACAAGAAGAAATAAATAAATAAAATAATTAATAAAATTGTTAATCATTAAAATAATTAATGATCAAAGTGATAAATAATAAAAGAAATATATTAAAATTTATTTCTTTGGTGATTTTAAATATAACTTAATCTAATAACTTTATTATTAGATAATAATTTAATCTAATAATTTATTATTCGATTAAATATACGAGTACTATATATTAGATTATTAGTCCAAAGGGGCTTTGTCTCTGAAAGACTATTGTTTTCGTTTGCGCTTTTGTGTCGAATCACTCTGAATGCCCGCTTCACTTTTCAAACTGTAGTCACCTAATATTATCGCCCTGTATTATATTTGAAGAAATTAAATAATGAAGAATCTGCATAAATGTAAGTATGTGTTTCGCATTGTGATAAAAGAACGATACCTAGAGCCATCCAATTTTGAATGACGTAATCCTACTGCGAATATGGGCATCTGAAAGCACAGATTTGAAATTTGTTTCATTATCGATTTCATATTTTGTAAAACTTTAACGAATTTTTGATTTACAAACTCTACGATTTCAAAGCGAGCTATGGCAACGTTGTACAGAAAAAACATTTTTATCTCCAGCGCGTGAGACTGTGTCTCGGAAACAAAGATATGTTCAATTTAAAATTATTTTGCGATATTTATCTTGAACTGAATTTTATGGTTTAAGTGCAAAGAACAGGATATTAAATAAATAAAGGTAACACACAAAATGTTTAAAAAACGCCTCTTTGGACGTACTTTAGAATCTGAAACCTTTCAGATTTTCTTTTTTGTCTTTTTTTTTAAATTTATCTCTAATTTTAATAAATCTAATAAGTAATTTTTAATATAATCAGATCAAAATTTTCGATATCAAATTTCCACTGAAATTGTTGTTCAGTTCCATAGAAGAAGTACCGAAGCCTTCTTTTTTAGGGCTCCGGCTAGCATTATTATTTATCCTAAAAACTAAGAAGTACCGGAACCCGGTACTTAATAGCCGAGTTCCGGTAATTAAGTACCAGAACCCGTGCAATTTAAGCTCTGATTTCGCAACAATATAAAGGTATGTGAGACAGCGGCCAGCCGCTACCCGACTTTTTTCGTATCCTCTAAAGAAGCGGCCTACCAGCGGCCGAGCGGTAAAGTCGCTGACACTGGTAGTTCGGTCCGAGGTTCGAATCCCGCGAACGGGCTGGCTGCATGGGTGTTTTCGTGGTTTTTACCCATGTGTAACGTGTATACGAGCCAGTTTTCCTTAGAACGTCCTCCACGAAGGTATCCCTGCCCTTAGGCAGATAGCCCTAGTGTGCTTTGCCATAATTAATTACACCACCACCACCTCTAAAGAAGCAAACAGCGTTGCCATGTATTACAACATACCTTGAAATTTGTTAGACAGTTCCAAGAATTAATGGCAAAATGCAAAAACGGCAAAAATTACGGAAAAAGAACACTCAAATCCTTGAAGAGATAAACAATAATTATATGTACTGTACGTAATATTTGCTCTGTTTGGCCTAGAAATATCTTAAAAAGGTTGTCGAGTTATACGGAATGTCTGGATATGGGGAGTCATGTTTGCGGGATTCTACTGTATTTAATTTTAATTAGATTTATACGCATTTTCGCAATCCATTTTGTTATCACACATTTAGAACATGGGTGTCTAAAGTGCGGCCCAAACGCAAATTGTGAAAGTATTTAAATTTATACTTTTTTATTAAAAAATAAATGTTTGAACTCGATTCGTTGGCATTTATTTTAAAATAAAAATTTAAATAAAAACATCTTAGTATGTCATGTTGATATGCAAAGTGACATTCAACTGAAAGAAAAATTTGAAATTTTTTTTTTACTGGAGTTTTATAAAGATTACCTACCCCGCGATAAATATCCTAATTTTAACAATCATGCTTTATTAATGTCTTCACTTATATTCGTGAACAATTATTTTCAAGAATGAAGTATACAAATATAGAACAAAGATCACTGACAAACATCCTGAAAATGCATTAAGAATTGCTATCTCGTCTATTGAACCCGATATCGATTTGCTTGTTCAACAAAAGCAAATTCAACCATCTTCATTAATTCGAACTTTTTCCATTTGTATGAAATCCGAACTAAATGAAATGAAACTTTTACTAATTAATAATAACATAAATATCTAATTCAAATATTAATAAATTAATAATAAAAAGAAATTAATTTATTTTAATAAAACAACATAGAGCTAATTTTTATTTCAATTTGTTAAAAATATTGTACGTGTGGCCAGCAAATTTTTCTTTCTTTGCAATGCGGCCTCGCAAATTTTTATCCTTTACAAAGTGGCCCTCAAACGGTCCTAGTTTAGATACCCATGATTTAGAACAAGGAAGAGAAATTGAGCCATGTGGATTTATGTGTCGTCGACATCGTACCAAAAATCAAGAATATTTAAAAATGTTTGCTTCAAGAGACTGAAAACCGAACAAGTTATCGTTCCTAGAAAAAATATCTCTTCTAATACTATCACAAAATATGCGTGTTCCCTTCTGATACAATGCGAAGCATTGAAAATAATACAAGAAATGCGTTTAAGTGAAAATAGTAAAAGTACAGATTAGGCGACTTTGGCGTGATGTTGGCGAAGTACACTGCGCAAAAACACAAAATGGGACACTTCCCGTATCTGCCGTTCTACTGAGCCGATTAACAAAATTCAAATTGCGTTTTTCATGTCTCGAAAGCGCGACTTAGGATACGTACAGTGGGTACAAAAAGTATTTGCACACATACATTTTTGTTCACAATTTATAAGAAAATGCATTAAGAAATACAAAAATTGGCATTTAAAAATAGAATAAGCTTATTTATATAAATTAATTAAAAAATACAATAATATTAATAAAAAAAACATTTTTTGCAACAATATTAAAATAGCTTATGTCAAAAAAGTATTTGCACACTCAACTCAACTTTAGCAAATTTGCATTTTTATGCTATTATTTGACAGTCATCCCGCAGTAAATAACGTACGTAAGACGACTAGGTGTTGTCGAAACGTTATCAGTTGATTGTCGATTCAAATTGTAATGGCACCTAAGAAATCTGAACTGCCGATTTCGTTGCGAGAAAAAATTGTGTCTCTACGTGAAAATGGCCTAAGTTATCGAGAAATAGGTAAAAAAGTAAATGTTTGCTTCTCTACTGTTCGGTATATTATAAAACGTTATAAAGAAAGAGGATCTACATCAAATAACTTGCGCTCTGGACGCCCAAAGAAACTTTCACTGCGAATGAAGCGAAAATTCATAAGAGAAGCATCAAAAAGTCCATTTGTTAGTGCAATTACTTTAGCCAATGATGTCGCTTCAACATCTGGAGTTCAAACCTGTGCCCAAAGTGTTCGAAATGTCCTGCATGAAGCACACATTTATGGGAGATCACCAAGGAAAAAAAAACCTCTCATAACTGAACGAAATAGTCTGAAGAGACTTGAATTCGCTAAGGAATATAACAATAAGCCAATTCATTTCTGGAAAAATGTCATATTCTCCGACGAGAGTAAGTTCAATATCTTTAAATCAGATGGCAGGAAAATAATTTGGAGAAAACCTTGTACTGCTTTTCATACCCAAAATGTGTTACCTACAGTTAAACATGGAGGAGGTTATGTTATGATTTGGGGGTGCATGGCTAGCAAAGGAGTTGGTAATTTGTGTTTTATTGATGGGAATATGATAGCTCGAACCTATATTGATGTGTTGCGAGATAATTTGCCACAAAGTGCAATAAAATTGGTATCAGTAATTCGTACTATTTTCAGCAAGACAATGATCCCAAGAACACTGCCGGTATAACACGTATGTGGTTGCTTTATAATGTACCCAGAAAACTTGCCACTTCACCACAATCACCAGACTTAAATCCTTTGGAAAATTTGTGGAATTCTTTGGATTTAAAAATAAGAAAAAGGAAGATTTCAAGCAAATCTGCTCTTAAGCCCTTATTGAAGAGTGGTCGAATACTGACCCTACTGTTACAGAAAATTTAATTAAATCAATGCCAGCAAGATTACAAGCAGTAATAGATGCTAAAGGAATGCATACTAAATATTAGTTATTTGAAATTTGCTTATATATTTTATTTCTTTTGTATTCATGCAGGTGTGCAAATATTTTTTGATATGAGATATTTTAATTTTGTTACAAAAAAGCATTGTTATTTATATTATTGTAATTTTTCTGTTTGTTTCGGATGATTAAACTTATTCTGATTTGGAAATACCAATTTTTTTATTTCTTAATGCTTCTTTTTATGAATTGCAAACAAAAATGTAGGTGTGCAAATACTTTTTTTTACCCACAGTATGTTACTTCTTTCCATATTTCGATTCTACGACTCAAATGATGCCAGATTGCCAAGTTTTGTAAAAACTCGCACGGGAATTTTTAAAAAATTCGCTCTCAAAATTTTAGCTCCTCCATGTTAATTGAATTTAATATATATATTTATTAATATCTCTTTTTTATTAAACTTTTTGTATTTTTCCTTCCACATTTCGAAATTTAAGTTCATTCCAAATCAAATTCACCCATTTTTTATGATTTATTTGTTAATTTGTATTTTTAAACAAATTTTATCAATTTTTCGAAACAAATTTTGAATTCTGACCTATAAAATTTTTACCATCATCTTAAAGTAGTTGTATTTCTAAGCATATCTACGAAAATTCGAGTTTTTTTTATCCAGAATTTCCTAAGATATACGTGAATTTACACATTGGGGCGTTTTGAAATTTGGCATATTTGCTATAAGGGATAATAACGCCAAATCTCATTTACGCACTTTGTTAAAATTAGTTGAAAGTAAGAACGATGACGTTTTCCCGCTCCTGTATAATTAAAAAAAAGGAACGGAAAATAGATTGCAATAAATTAAGAAGTACTTACGTATTATCGCAACCAGGCCAAAATTCGCATAAATTGCCAAATTTGGCTACCCTACTTACGGCACCCCTACGTGTTATACGTAGTTTTGTAAAAAGAGCATGTGGAAATTCACAAAATTTTCCTGCATTTTCGTGCAAATTTTTGTAATTTATGAGAAAATAGCAGTGTACATGGATAAAGTCAACAGTGTGCGCAGTGCCATTTTTGTGCAATTCTGGGATGTTTTTTTAAGTAAAAATAAGTCGACGTGTACATGGTTATGGCGAATACGGTTTTCAATCAGTGCTAAAAGCAATAGCCAAAAGATTTCCGCCGAAAAAATAATTCTGCAACTTATTCAAATTCGAAACCGGAAGGGTTTAATTGCTATTTTATATTTTAAAACAAAATAATATAAAAAACTGTATTAAAAATTATCTGTAATTAATAAATGTACATTTTCTTTCTATTCATACTTTTTTACTCAAACTTACAAATAGCGCCAACCTGGTTGCGATAATACGTAAGTACCAATTAAGAAGTTCGCTGAGTGAATTAATCTTGGCTCAAACTGGGAAAAAAAAAAAAAAAAAAAAAATGCTCTAAGGTGGATTTTTGAAATTTCTCCATAAATTTTTCACCAAAAATTAGAAAATTTAATATTAACTCGTAGAATAAATTAGAAAATTTAATATTAACTCGTAGAATCGAAATATAGAGGGGAAAAAAATTGGTACGTTATTTCAGAAAAAGTCCGATTTTGTGTCAAAATGCCTATGTTAGAGCAATGCTATATATAACTCTAATACATATCCTAAGTCGCGCTTTCGAGACATGAAAAACGCAAGTTGAATTTTGTCAATCGGCCCAGTAGAACAAGGTATAAAGAACTCCCCCCCCCCGCTTTTCGCGCAGTGTAAAAACGTATGCATGTCTGTGTATACACGCACACATACAGGCACCTACATACAGTTAGTCACGAAAGTCTGCATACAGACTAAATTTTAAATTAAAAAAACACTTAAAGCATAGAAAAATGTATTTTAATCATTGCATTTTTTTTCTTCTATTATCTAAAATTGTAAGCTTAAATAAAAAGTAAATAATATCAGTGTAATACTTTTTACATTTTTTCAAAAATATATTTTGTCAAAAAAACTCAGAAATTCCCTCCAGTTAAGTCTGCGTACACTTTAAAAAAAAAGCAAAATATAAGTTTTTTACATTACTTCAATACTTTGTAGGATATCCTTTATTCTTCAAAACAGCTTGCAGACGTCTGGGCATTGACTGAACTAGTTTTTCAGTGTCATCCGACGTAAATTTCGCCCATTCTTCCTGCAATTTACTAATTAGCTTATTTCGCGACGTAATATTGTGTTTTCGAATTCATTTCTCCAATTTTGCCCACAAATATTCGATTGGATTGAGGTCTGGTGACTGTGGTGGAGTACGCAACTGTTTTGGAGTGTGATAGAGGAGATATTCCTTCACAATTTTAGCTGTATGTTTCGGGTCGTTGTCTTGTTGGAAAATAAAGGTATTAGAAAGGTTTAAATTTCGGGCACTGTCTCGTAGATTTTTCTTCAGAATATCCAGATAAACATACTTATCCATGACTTCATCAATAATGTGAAAATTTCCTACTCCTTTCGACGACATACACCACCATACTACCACACCGCCAACTCCATGTTTGACAGTTGGATTTAAATTTCTCAGATTCAGTTCTGTTCCTGGTTTTCTCCATACAATAGGGTGGTCATTAACTTTAAATATTGTAAATTTACTTTCATCTGACCAAATTACATTGTTCCAGAAGTCCTGCGAAGAGTTTAAATATGTTTTGGCAAAAGCAATTCTTTTCTTTCTATTTGTCTCGGAAATGTATGGCTTAGACCTAGGTTTGCGTCTATGATATTTGGACTTTCGCAGCACTTTTCGTACAGTTTCAGTAGAAATTTCCTTGTTGCTAGTTAAAAAAATGTCTTTTGCAATGCTTGCAGAAGAAAGTTTAGGATTTTGTTTAATTCGTAAAAGAATTTTTCTTTCTTCTCTCTGCGTTAGCTTCTTCGGTCTCCCACATCTTGGTTTTACAGCAAGACTACCAGTGTCAAGATAGTTTTGAATAACTCTTTGCACACTAGAAAATGGTTTTCTAATGGTTTTACCAATATAACGAAGAGTTTTACCTTCATCTCTCAATTTGATAATTAGTTGTCTCGTAACTAAAGGAATTTCTTTATTGGTTGTCATTTTCGTCAAAGAAAATAGAAATAGCAACTTCCAATCAACGTGAAATTTGCTTCGGAAGTCAATGACCTTCAAAGTGTAACCTTCTTTGCATTCTCAAGTTTGAAGTTTAAAAGTTAGATAAGAAATCCCCTGCCTCCTTCGCGTTGTACGCAAACTTTATAGGCTTTAATTTCTGGCCACTTATCTTTTAAAAATTAGTGTGCATAAATTATTAGATATGAAAATATTACAGTTAAATAATTTCAAAGTCCCTTATTGAAACTAAATATTTAAAAAATAAAACTTTAAGAAACTACCCTTTTCGCACCTTAAAATTTGGATTTGATATTACTTTTCTTGATGTACGCAGACTTTATTGACTAACTGTAAGTCCGCACATACATATACACATATAAGCACATACATAGTATGTATGCCTCTTAAAGAGGAGAATGAAATTCCGACTTTTCCAGATTTTCCAGGTGTGTTTTGAGAAAACTCCAGTCTATTCGCATAGTGCGTGTTGGCTGCGCTGAGAAGTAAATTAATTATAGTACCATTTGTAAACACAAAAGTTTGTCAATTGCATCAGAGGCATTATATAATAAAATCCTGAAAGAATTACTATTATAGCTATAATAGGAGCTGTTTTCTCCACTGAAGATTGAGATTAGAATCTGCCCGATCTGGATTAAAAAACGAGTTTTTTTGCAGACATTTTGCAGCTAAACGAAATAAATAAATCTATTTAATGATATTTTAAAATAAATTCAGGTATTTTATATTTATTTAGCAGCATACATAAACAAAAATATGTGCATTAAATTTCGTGATAGTATGTCATCATACTGCTAGATTTAGTTTCAGAATTATGCCAGAGAAATTTGCCTAAATTTGAAAGTATTGTTAACTAATAATAAATAAATTTAGAGGATTTAAACATTAAATGCTATAAATAACATTAAAATGAAGTTAATTACTTAAAAATTGAATTACCATAATCAATGATATTTTGGCGAATATAGTCAGATTAAACGATTACTATTTTTACTGACTGATTACGATTTTTTATTTTACTGCAAAATGAAAAATAAGGCATTTATTAAAATGAAAAAAAAAAAAAAAGTTTAAAAGATTTTGCGATAAAATCCTAGTCTTTGCTACGGCCTTGGTAGAATTTTGAAAACTGCCGCCAACACCAAAATGACCGGTTTACTGCCCAACATCTTCTTAAACAGAGACTAAGAGACAGAAAAAGGTAACTGTTGTTACTGCTCATCATAATATCACCAAATCCTGTGTGTACCGTACATGGAGGTTAGAATAAACTAAATATGTATTGTTAAGATAAAAAAAACTTCTCTGCAACAGAAATGGCTCCGTCTCAACGTTGAGGGAAACAGCTCCGTATGCGCGAAATATCTGTCGCCGGAGCTCGCGAAATTCAAAGGTCAAGTTTATCAAGAGTACATAAAACGAATATCGTTTTAAATTTCCTTTAAAGGAAAAGAAAATAATTTTTGTGCGAGTAAATTAATTAATTGATTAGCTATTTTGAGCAAAAAAAAGTACGAAAATCCGAGTATAAATTATCACGAAAGTCTAAGAACATCGCGGAAAGGGAAATTCTGGCCGTCAGGTTCCGTCGCCAAATCCCCTTGGCATTCTTTTCCCTTGGCGAGTTTTTCCCTCCGCTTTCTACCGACACTCTAGCAAACTGATTTACATTACGTCTATGGAACATTTCTTTCTTTACATAGACATTCTTACATTAGATCAGAGTCCATGGTACCGTATATTAGGATTAAACCGATTTTGTTGCATACGAGAATGGAAAAGTATTTTCTTCAGTTCAACATAATCTGCACAAGCGAGTCTTTAGGATTCTCGCGGTTCGAAAACTTGCTTTGCCTTTCTAAAAGACAATGCGAAAATTGGCTCTACGCCAGCTGGCCGAATGACACTCATCCGATACATAAGTCGCCAACAAAGTGATCGTTTCCAACATTGGCGCAAAACTCGCTTTTTGGAGGATCACCGTATGACATAGCAAGCCCCGGCACTGCGACCTGCATCACAGCCAGCACCACCGGCCCAGGCTCTAGCCCCAACTCCTGAGGACTGCAGCTGTACCGACACTCTCCGTTGAGTATTCCAGATCTCATCTGAGTTCGGAATCGACCACAAAACCTTACTACAAGCCTTCAGAAATGCCCTGCCTCAGCTACGGACAGTCTCCACCGGACCTGAGCGAGCATTTTTTATCTACGAGGCCTACGTTGGACTCCTCAACTAAACCAGCACGTTCAACGATCCAAACAGAGATGAAGAGCTACTGATTTCGTTCTGGAATGCCAACGGAATAAAGAACAAGATCCACGAAGTCCGGGATTTTATTAATGAGCACCACATGGACCTCTTCCTCGTACAGGATTGTACATCTGGTTGAGGGACTTAGCGCGAACATCGCGAATTATGTTATGCTACCGAAATAATAGAGAGGTATGCATCAGTGACACTGTTCGTGCTAGTGGCGGTACTAGCATATATGTAAAACGCTCATTAAAGCATTCTAGAATACCCACGCCACCACTGGAGGCCCTAGAAGCGACAATTATTCAAATTCATATTCAAAATTCCCCCCCCCAATAGCAGTAGCGTCCTGCTATATGCCTCCGAGACAGGGACCTGCCTTTCTCTCTGATCTCAGAAAATTAAGTGGTGTAGCAAATAACCTGATTATCGCAGGAGACTTAAATGCCCGTCATAGAAGTTGGGATTGTGTCAATGCCAACAACTATGGCGATAAACTCAAAATTTGGGCTCAGGACGCCCGTACCCAAATTATAGCGCCGAACTCACCTACCCATTACCAGTTTCCTGGGGGGTTAGGTGCTCCTTCCATTATTGATTTGGCTTTATTTAAAAATATTCCATTAGATTATTCGATCAAAGTGATTCCGGAATTGTCCTCTGACCATTATCCGGTTCACCTCACCCTTAAAACTACCAAAATCAATCAAAATTTACCGGCGCAAGTCTCGACTAACTGGGACAACTTTCGGTATGTTTTGGAAAATAGTATTCTCCCCCCTATCAAAATTAACGATAATCAGGAGGTTGACTTAGCCATTGACAGGCTCAACCAAACCCTGGGAAGTGCGTTCACGGCTGCTTCCAAACCCAAATTCAGGCCTAATCACTATAAATTACCTGACTTCATTAAGGATAAAATCAAAATTAAAAACCGTCTTCGCAGAGATTGGCAAAACAC
Organism: Stegodyphus dumicola; assembly: GCF_044657685.1. Classification (NCBI taxonomy): domain Eukaryota; kingdom Metazoa; phylum Arthropoda; class Arachnida; order Araneae; family Eresidae; genus Stegodyphus; species Stegodyphus dumicola. The sequence goes on along the minus strand of NC_140770.1, from coordinate 1,842,556 downwards.
ACTTTTAGAATCCTTTCGACTACAACTGCGAAGAATCCAGAATGAGATCAAGTCTGACATTAAAAAGTACTCAGATGATAAATACTCAAATTATCTTAAGTCCTTAAAGACTTCTGACAATAGCCTTTGGGTTGCTAGCGCACGGCTTCGCAAACCTAAACATGACATTCCCCCCCTAATGAGCACGGTCAATGACCGGATGGCATTAACAGATACTGAGAAGGCTGAACGCATAGCGGACAGTCTTCAAACACAATTCTCATTAAACACTGGACTCATGTTCGATACCTGTGCAACGCACACGCATGAAGTCCAACACCAAGTTGAAGAATTTCTCTCCTCAGATACACATTCTGAGGAACCCATTACCACAACCATGACTGAGATTTCTGCAATTGTCAAAAATCTCACCCCTGCAAAAGCACCTGGCCTTGATAGGATTTCTAATCGCATGATTAAAAATTTGCCTATTAAATTCATATTTTACCTAGCAGTTTTGATTAACTCAATGCTAAGGTTAAAATATTATCCTAATAGCTGGAAGAATGCTTTAGTCATTCCTATTCTAAAACCTGGTATGGACCCAAAGTCCCTCAAAATTACAGACCGATCAGCCTCCTGTCTTCACTTAGTAAAATCTACGAAGCTATACTGCTTAGATACCTGAATGATTTCTGCCGAAACCGAAATATTATTATTCCTCAACAATTCGGTTTTCGCGCAAAACACTCAACTCAGACCCAGCTACTGAGGGTAGTAGAAATCATTCACACAGGATCTCGCAGTGGAAAGCCTACAACTATAGTCTATTTAGACGTAGCAAAGGCTTTCGACAGGTGTTGGCATATCGGAATTTTATTCAAGCTCATGCGACTTGAAATTTCGGCTAATTTCGTGCACATAATGCACTCTTACCTCAATAATCGTACCTTTTCTGTCAAAGTTAAATATTCTGTTTCTTCTCCTCGGCCTATCCTGGCGGGGTGCCTCAGGGAGGAATTCTTAGCGCTACGCTCTTCAACTTGTATGTAAATGACATACCACAATCACCAAGTGTCGATCTAGCCCTTTGTGCGGACGACACAGCCATCATTTCTCAGCAGCCAACACTTAACGCCATTCTCAATCACCTTCAACTTTATTTAACAGACTTGGAGTCCTGGTTCATTACCTGGAAAATCAAAATTAACGTCGCAAAAAGTGCCGCCACCGTTTTCTTTTCCAGAAAGAGGAACGTCCATAGTCAACTCCAACCACTCAGGTTATTTGAAGAGGAGATACCCTGGGTGGATTCCTATAAATATCTGGGAGTTTATCTAGATGCGAAGCTGCTCTGGAGTACCCATATCAACTATACAATAGCCAAAGCAAGAACTGTCAGAACCCAACTAATGTCACTTATCAACCGAACCAGCAACCTCTCTCTCAGCAACAAGATCCTCCTTTATCGCAGTACCATCCTTCCCATCCTCACCTATGCAGCTATCATCTGGTCAACCGCAGCCAACAGCCACCTAAAGAAACTCCAAGTATTCCAGAGCGTCACGCTTCGCATACTCACCAATGCTCATTATTTCGTCCGGAATGAAGTGCTCCATAACGATCTCAAAATTTTACCCCTAGATGCCTTTTTTCGGCAAAATTCGGCCAAGTTTTTCAATAGACTTTCTCAGATTGAAAACCCAGTCTTGCATTCACTTCCTGCCTATAATCCAGCAGAGCCCAGCTCTGCTAAGCGACCTAAGAGCGTTCTTGATAGAACATTTAACATCTTTCCTAGGAAGCCAAAGCGGAGGTGCTTGCTTGACTAGGAATTCTTTCTAATCTTAAACTTTAAACTTTAACCAGCACTTTCACGGGCCTAACCCGGCGACCCTTAACTAACTCTCCTTTTTACATCACTGCCCGCCGGATCTAATCTGGCCTCGTTCATCGCGACCTACACCTGTACCACTAAACATGACCTCCCCCCATTTATCAGGACCTCACCTTTTCATTTTTCACGGACCAGACTTATAGCATTAAAGTTAACTTTAAAAATAAGCAATATTAAACATCAACTTATTAAACTAATTTAACTTCTAGTAAAATTTCGTTAAATTTGAGACTTAAATAATCCTGCAATAAATTATCTTTAATTTAATCATTCCTGCAGACCACCTTTTACTTAAATTTAAGTTCCAATTCCTTATTTTTTCACAGGTATTACAAGCTTGCATTTCATCACTTCACGACCCTTTTCCATAATTAAATTTAATATAATTTCTCTTTTTAATCCTTCCTTTATTTTCCCTGCTTTCCTTCTTTTGCTCAATACCAGTCCCTTTAAATCCTCTTCTAAAAATTTCTCCGTCTTTTTCGCAGTTAACTTTCTTCACGGTTCTCTTCCGCTCGAAAAGTTGCTCCCATTCTCTACTCGCCACGGGCGGTCGGAGAACTTTTCGCCTTCCTGAATAGGCTATCCCCTCCCTCCTCTTCGCATGGAGGTAGGAAGTTCCTTTCCTACCTCACCTCCATGCCTCTTCGCTCCTTCTTCCCTGGATTCCAGTTTAGTCGCAAGACTCTTCCCCCCCCCGTTCATCCCCAAGGCATCAGCCATCACTGCGGCTGTCCGTATTACCTAATATTACCTTTCCCAAGCCTTGGAACAACATGTTTCCCGGCTGTTCTCTTCCAACCTTTCCGATTCCATTAATGCAATGCGTTCTGGAATTCGCCTCAATCAACACCTCTCTCTCTTTCAATCTTGGATTACAAGTTGAAAGCAGAGAGAATTACTCGTCCCTTGCGCGGACTCCTTATTCATTTCTTTCATAGTAAACCCTTAACGGTTTGTTCATTTTTCTTTAGCCATTGCTTGTTCTTATTCAACTCAGTTTTCCTTATCGAAGTTGTGGAGGTAATTGCATTAAGTTGCGAAGGTACTCCGGAAGTCAAACGCCTTGGGCCTTGGGCCGTATGACATTCCCTGACTTTTCCCGATTTTGACTAAAATATTTAAATTCCCTGACTTTTCCCCGACTTTTTTGGTCAATTTTCGAATGCCCTGACATTTCCGGTTTTCCCGATTTTGCAGGTAGCGTGGCAACTCTAACATATATACGTCCATACATACATACATACATAGTATGTATGGACGTATATATGTTACATACACACACATACATTTCTGAATACATACATTTCTTACATGCATACATACACACACATACATACATTTCTGAATCCAGTCCCGATAACAGAAGAGTGCCGTTATTGTTTGATATTTTAACACTTTTATCAGTATTTTTAATTAATATTCCTGTACACCTGAAAAAAAAATTCTCAGAATTTAAAATTTGAGTTTCCCTTGAAGATTTACTACGCTGGAAGAGCATAATCTGCAGAAAACTCTGGTCAGTGATGGTATCAGCGGAAAACTAGTGATGCACCTCCTTTTACGTCAGAAGCAGCGAATCTTCTGTAAAAACTAACTACGTCGGGAAAAACAAAACTTATGTGGGTCCAAGCTTTGTGTTTCCCAACCTCGGAAGTGAATAATTTATGAGGTGGGGTGAATTTCTCTTTCGGTCAAGAAGAGCAATTTTAACTAAGGATAAGAAACAACTGCAGGATAAAAAATACAGTAAGACCCCGCTTAACGCGGGGGATACGTTCCATCAAAGTAGAGCGCAATGCGAAACAACGCTAAACGAGGCTATCTTTACATGTAAATATTGGGGTTAGGGGAAGATGGCTAGGAAATTGGTTAGGTATTAAATTTAAAAAGTATGTTTTTTTTAATAAAAATAAAACCAAACATTTATTTCTTAAAGCCCAAATTAATACCACATTATTATTTCTTGCAAAAATAAAAACAAAATATAAATAACAAAACGAATATTCTTAAAAAAAAAACAAATAAAATTCTCAGTCAGTCATATTTAGTTAGCCTTCCGCGTTTTCAGTGTTCTGCCTTTTTGTGACAAAAGCATCTAATGTTGTTTGCTTTTTTCTTTTGCGTTGTTCTTTTAAAAGTTCTTCATAAACGGATAGAGCATCTCTAACACCACGCCTTACTTTTGAGCTCCTGTCAAAATTCGGATCATTTTCAATGAATTGATCCATTATTTCAGTTATGGTAGACAAACTCCTTTTTACAAACGCCATCGAAAGTTCTTTTTGCTCTTCTTCTGAATCACTGCTGTCAACATTTTTGTTTTCTTCTTGTTCAGTTAATTCCTTGAGCTCATCATTAGAAAGACTAGCCGCTGCTTCTTGAATTATTTCTACGACATCTTCCACATTTACCCCTTCAAAACCGGTTTGCTTCGTTAATTTCACTATCTCTTCCACTATTTCATCCACATCGACAGAGTGTCCAACGTCATCGCTCTTACTTAAATCCGGCCAAATATTCTTCCATACTCCTTTCAAAGATCTTTCTGTTACCTCATTCCAAGAAAGGCCTATGTTTTCTACAGCATCCACGATGTTGTAGTTTTTCCAAAATTCTCTTATGGACTGGTTCTCTTCTCCGTCTGTTTTTTCAAACATTTGCTTAAAGGTTCGCCGCAAGTAATAAGCCTTAAAATTTGATATAACGCCTTGGTCCATTGGTTGAATTAAGGCAGTTGTGTTAGGCGGCAAGAAAACCACTTCGACTGGAATGCATGTTGTTAAGTCTGATAAATTTGTTGGGTGGCTTGGAGCATTATCAATTAACAGAAGTGCTTTTTGTTCAAGTTTTTTAATTTTGCAATAACGTTTAACAGACGGGCAGAAATGTTCAGTGAACCAATCCTGGAAAATTTTCGCAGTTATCCATGATTTTTTATTAGACTCCCAAATTACAAGTAAAGTTGATTTAGATATGCCTTTCATCGCTCTTGGGTTTTTGGAATGGTAAATTAGTAATGGTTTTAATTTAAAATCTCCGCTTGCGTTACCACCTAGTAGAAGGGTTAAGCGATCTTTTGCAGCTTTAAATCCTGGTGCCCGTTTCTCTTCACGGGATAGAAATGTTCGTTTCGGCATTCTTTTCCAAAACAAGCCTGTTTCATCAACATTAAAAACCAATTCTGGAGGATAGTTTCCTTCTTCAATTATTTTTTTTCTTTTTTTAATATCGCTGGAAATTCAGCCGCCGCTTTTGTATCACCACTTGCTGCTTCTCCTGTAATCTTTATGTTGTGAAGGTTATTTCGATGTTTAAATCTATTAAACCATCTTCGACTAGCAACGAAAGTTTCACTTTTGTCAATTGTCTCAGCCTGAATGTAATAAAAAATTCTTCTAGCTTTTTCCATTATGATAGATTGGCTTAATGGCATATTGCGGTCAATTTCGTCGTCAATCCATATAGACAGTCGTTTTTCCATTTCCTCTATGATATTATTTCTAGAACGGGTAATTTTAGTTGCAGAGCTTGACGTAGTTGCAGTTGCCGATGACAGTATTTTTTCTTTATTCTTCATGATGGTCCTTATTGTTGAAGTTGGCAAATTCAATGAAGCACTAATTAGAGTTTGATGTTCACCAGAATCTAATCTTCTAATCACTTCCATTTTAGTTTTGAGTGAAATGCTTTTTCTGGTTGCTTTCTTTTCTTTTTCATTATCACCCATAGTAAAAAACTAAAGATCAAAATATTTGACACTGTAATATAGTATTAAATATGTAAATTAATACTTACAATAATGTCAACAAATGTTTTCAATAATAAAAATATGTCTGTACAATACCGCACCAAACAAGAAATACAAGTACACTCTTTCGGATATGTATTTGAAACCTATCGCTGCATAATATTTCGGGGAATCCCCTTATGCTGCGAGCGATTTCGTGGAATCCCCGGGTTGAAATAAAAGAGCGCTAAACCGAAACAGCGCTAAACGAAACAGCGTTAAGCGGGGTCTTACTGTGTATATATATATATATATATATATATATATATATATATATATATATATATATATATATATATATATTTATTTTTTTTTTATTTCTTTCCCTGTACAACGTTGCCATTGCTCGCTTTCAAATCGTAGAGTTTGTTAATCAAATTCGTAAAAGTTTTACAAAATATGAAATCGATAATGAAACAAATTTCAAATCTGGGCTTTCAGATGTCCATATTCGCAGTAGGATTACGTCATTCAAAACTGGATGGCCCTAGGTCTCGTTGTTTTATCACAATGCGAAAAACATACTTATATTTATGCAGATTCTTCATTATTTAATTTCTTCAAATATAATGCAGGTCTCTAACATTTGGTGGCAACAGTTTGAAAAGTGAAACGGACATTTATAGTGATCCAACGCAAAATCGCAAAGCGAAAACAATAGTTCTTCAGGGACAAAGCCCCTATGGGCTAATTGTCTCCAGCGCGCGAGACTGTATATCGGAAATTCTAAAGATAGGCTCATTTTAAAAATTATTTTGCGATAGTGCCGTTGAATTGAATTTTATGGTTAAGTGCGAAGAATATGATATTTAATAAATAAAGGTAACACACAAAACGTTAAAAAAAAAACGGCTGTGTGGCCGTAATGTAAAATCTGAATTTTTTATTACAGTCTCTCTTTCTTACGGAATTAAAAATCTGATGTGTACACCATGACTTCCTTGCATTGGAATATTAAATTATACGCATTTTTTCTTGCATTTCATTTAAACTTATTGGATTGAATTAAATCTACTTCGCCGACAGCGCATAAACCACAATAGAATAAATGCATTCTTTAAAATTAACTCTAGTATTTGTTTACCATAGCGACACTCTGGCGCTAGGTTCACTTAACAGTATTAATAATTATATAACAGTTAACTTATATAATAATTTTATAACGGAAACTAAGTTAACTGTTATATAATCCAATAATTATATAACAGTTAACTCATATATTTCGTTCATATTATAACTCATAATGCACAAAATTTATATCATTTAAAGAACAGAATTATCTAATCGTTGCCACATGTTCTATTCAAATACTATAATAAAGCTAGAATGATGTATAAAAGAAATTAAGCAAAAAAAAAAGAAAAAAAAAAAAAAGAAATAGTTTTTCACAGACGATTGAGTGTTTCTCATTTAATTAATTCAGTTCTCACTTCGCGAGAAGGCAAAAATACATAAAAACTCAAAATATCTATATTAAAAATTACGAAGTAAATTTTAAACGCTTATTTCCTCGAAAAAATTCCAGAAAGGATTAAGCATGATTTAAATAATAAATGAAGGCGTTATCTTTGTTGTTGCGAAGCTAAGTTTCTCTAGATTGGCAACAAATCCACTAGTCTCCTGTTTCAAATGTAAACATCAATGGCCGCCATAAAAAAAGCTTAGCGGCAATTAAATAACTTTAAAATTGCTGATAATTCTAAAAATATTGCACACAGATTTACTAAAGGCATAAAATCCTTAACCGGAAGATAAAAACAACATAATTCAATTATTTTTAAAGCAAAAAATGTACAATTTACAAACATATAAGAGTAAAGAAACTGAGATTACTGAGCCGGGTAACATAGTGGATATATATATAAATATACGTTTGGTGCGGCCGATTGCACCAAAATACGAGGTGCACATCTAAATGTTATAGCAGTCCTATATACAAGATTTCAACGTTCTGAGGCTACTCGTTTTTGAGTTATGCGAGATACGTACGTACGCATGCACGTACCTACATACGTTCGTACAGACGCGACGAAAAATTCTCTTCAGAATTAATTTTAAAGCAGTTTTATAATTTTTTTGAAGGAAAAGAGTATTTTATTCTGTCCTCACGTACAGATATCGCGCAAAAACATCGTTAAATTGCATTCGATAGCGGTCAAAATGGATATTTTCGTTGAAATATGCTGCCTGAAACTTTTCGCGATTACAATACTTCCTTTTTACTTCGTACAAGGAAGTAAAAAGGGCTTGCAAAAAATTCTTACACAGTATTTTATTATTAATACTCTAACATGTTTTACTTCATCAGAAGCATTTAAGCCTTATACATTGACGAGAGAATATAGCCTCTGAACATAAACAACGTGTTCCAAAATTGTATTTCTAGAACTTTTTTTTGTTTTTCACTCCAGTCTGATTTGGCAATTTGTTATCATTATATTCCTAAAATATTTTCTAAATTTATTAGTTCTTGAGAATAAATAACGCTAAGTGCGGTGATTTTAATGAACTAAACAATTACATTCTGCTTGACATCATCCTTTTTAACGGAGCTTTTACCTTATAAAACTATTTGAAAATCTGTAGCATCAATAACGTTTAACTTTTTAAATTACAATTTATTGTTTTTAGATAAGATAAATGTAAACGATTTCGTAAAAGGAAAACAGAATTTCCAAGTAAGAGTGATTATTACTCCTGATTTTATTTCTAGGAATCAGGCAAACAAAAATATTTATGGGAAAAAAGATGTTTTTTTTAATTACAAATCTGAAAGCTTTTAGATTTTACATTACGCCCTAAGGTGCGCTTTTTTAAAGTTTTGTGTGTCACCGTTATTTATTAAATAAATTTTCTTCGCACTTAAACCATAAATTCAACAACAATAACGCAAAATAATTTTAAAATGAGCATATCTTTAGAATTTCCGATACACAGTCTCGCGCGCTGGAGATGAAAGTGCTCCCCCCTCTCTCTCCCTATAGTGTTGCCATTGCTCGCTTTGAAATCGTTCAGTTATTAATCAAAAATTCGTTAAAGTGTTGTAAAATATGAAATCGATAATAAAATGAATTTTAAATCCCAAATTAGGGCTTCTAGATGCCCATATTCGAGGGAGGATTACGTTATTCAAAATTAGATGGCTCTAGGTACCGTTGTTTGAAGACAGAGCGAGAAACATACACACATTTATGTAAATTCTTTATTATATAATTTATTTAAATGTAACGCAGGGTGATAATATTTGGTGCCAAAAATTTGAAAAGTCAAACGAACATTTAAAGTTTTCGACGCAAAATGCCAAACGAAATTAATAGCCCTTCTGGGCTAACGCCCTTTGGGCTCAAAAAAAAAAAAAAAAAAAAAAAAAAAAAAAAAAAAAAAAAAACAGATTTTTATATTACGTCCAGAGGGGCGTTTTTTAACGTTTTGTGTGTTACCTTTATTCTTTATTAAATATCATGTTCTTACTTAAACCATAAAAATCTGTTCAATAGCAGTATCACAAAATGTTTTAAAGAGCATATTGTTGGAATTTCCGATAGACAGTCTCGTGCGCTGGAATTTTTTTTTTTTTTTTTTTTTTTTTTTTTTGTAATAGTTTTCAGTTATGTGATTATAGTTTAGATTTCTATCATAAATTATTTGAGATAGACCGAGTTCTTCTCTTAAAAAATTAACTTTTCTCAAATGCGAATTAAATGAAAAAAAAAAATCATCTGAATTGTAAAGAGCGATTAACGATTTTCAAGAAGTAAAGCTGGGATATTACAGCCACAAACACTTGTATGAATATAATAAACATGATCTTAATGCAAATTTTTGCAGAAAATTTCGCTGAATAAAATTTGTTTAAAGACATATATCATTAATTTCATGTTCAATAGACTAGCCTGTTCAAATTCATCGAATTTCTAAACCTAATTTACGTAGAAGGAAAGATTTATTTGCAGAAGTAAAAAGATAATAAAAATAATATCTATCTGTAGTTTAGAACAGTGTTTCTCTACTAGATTTACTCCAAAGACCGGTAAAATATTTCGGTACGTTCTAGCGGACCGGTAAGTTTAATAATTCGACCCATTGGCACAATTTTTGGACACATAGCTGAATATTTCACGGACGGCAAATATTTTTTTGCGGACCGGCGGTTGAGAAACATTGGTTTAGAACACATTTTGTGTCTTGTGCTAATTAACATACGATGTCATTCTTTTTTTTCCTTTTGTAGTATGAAGTATATTAGCAACTGGGTGCGTAATCTAGAGGTCCAGGTTCGAGTCCCGGCGACGGCAGTGGCGGGAGACATCTGTCACCGGGCGCAGCAACGAGGGAGCGCCAAATTGATGTTACCGAATTTTAAAATGAAATGTTTTCCATTCTTGCACACAGAAATGGGCGCAAAATCTTCAGTTGTCCCCGAGCGCTCAAAACCTTAGCTACGTCTCCGGGAGAGGGCACTGCTCATTTTTCATGTCTCCTTCAAAAATCCCAAGAACTCTACACCGTTATGCAGCGAATATACCTAAAAATTAAAAAATGCAATTTGAAATTACAGGTGCCTGTTATGCGCGGGAATATGGTATGTATTCCTGGTAAAAAGGGAGTAAAATAAATATGTACACTGGGAAAAAAAAAAAAAAGAGACAGTTCTAAAGCTCCCATTTCTATCTAATATATATCATAAGTCGCACTTTCGAGACATGAAAAATACAGTTTGAATTTCGTCAATAGGCCCAGTAGAATGGGAGATTTAGAATTGTCCTTGTATTTTTATTTATTTATTTATTTGCGCAGTGTACAAAGGGACCAAAATAAGCAAATTTTATCATAGAATACGCTCGCGGAAATCGCGCGCTAAGGTGGTACAGGACTCTTTTTAATCGGTAGATAGAGCATTTTGCTGGCGTAAATCCTGAACTCCATGCGCATATCAAGCCAGTTTACCTTACAATATCCTCAATGAAGGCATCTCTCCCCTTGGACAAGTGCGCTTTACCATATTTATAACCTAACCTGTAGAGACATTAGGTATTTCTTGGAAGCCGGAGAGATAAAAAATGAGCAATCGCCTTCGCCGGGAATCGAACCAGGACCTCTGGAATACCGGCCCAGCGTGCAGAACCACTACACCACGAAGGCAAGCTAGGAAGCTGGGAGAAATACCTTATACACTCCCTTTTTAAGGGCGACTGGGGTTTTTGGAGGGCCCAATCGCCAAATCCTGGGTGTGGAGAATCCTCATCCAACACCCTTTTAGTTCCGGCGCCACTGTAGAAACATTAGGCATTTTTGGAAGCAGGCAAGATGAAAAATGAGCAATGCCTTCGCCGGGAATCGAACCACAGACGTCTGGAATACCGGCCCAGCGTGCAGAACCACTACACCACGAAGGCACGCTAGGAAGGCGGGAGAAATACCTTATAAATGTAAAATTTTCATTTGAAGTTCAATATGGGGTTTTTTTTCCATACCTCACACCATTCGATTTCTATCACTCCCAAAAATGCTGACTTCATTTTTACCTACAAATATCATAGGGTTTTACTTACATAGAAGCTTATGTTAACTCAATGTGAAAAGCTTCACTTGTAAGACAATAACAAACTTGTAAGACCTATCCCAGATCCTATTATAATGACAATAAGTTATCGCTCCAGCTTGAATTCAAATGACAGAAATTTTTTTAAGGTTTCTTAAAAAGGTCTTTTTTAAAGGTTTTTTTTTTTTTTTTTTTTTTTTTTTTTTAAGGCAATAACGTTTTTATTGAACTGTTGAAATTAACAGGAGGCACTGCTTGTGTACAGATGAAACTCTACCACCTCCGGTACTTAAAATAACATAGAACTGAGCGTTTAAATTCAAGTAAAGAAGGCTGATACTACACACAAAATAGTTTACTTAAGTAAATAACGGCGCGCTTTTTCAAAAGTCGGCTAGCAAAATATCTAAAGCCGGATTAAATTCTGGCAGAGCTGGCGATAATATGTAACTGTAAGCGAGCTCTAATTCTGAAACATTCAAAACATCAACTTAAATAATCATCAAGTTTCATTTTGATAAAGATTAATAGTAAAATTTGAAATCATAACCGGTTAATTTTACCATAAAATCCTACAATTTGACTGAATACGAAGAACCTTGAAGGTTTTCAAAACATCTTAACGAAGTGTAAATTTGCCTTTCAATTCGCTTCAACGAGAAATGGTTATTTCAAGTTATTTGGTCATGAAAATTATTTTTTCTTAAAATAGGCCCAACGGTTTCTTAATTAGCGGATTTTCTAAATATTCGTTCAGTTTAACTGCTATCGTTTTAAAAGATTACTAATATTATTTTTAATGATCCAGCTTCCACGGCTATTGAAATGCCTTGGACGCTTTGTTCGCAATTTATTTTTTTTAAAAAAATTTCTGCTGTATTTCGAAGTAAATATTTTGAATTAGTAGATTTCATGCACGCTTACTTTACACTTATTTTTCTCTTCAATTTTCCACGATTATAAAAAGCAAGTTGTATATTTTCTCTCGTCAAAAAAATATCTCAGAATTTTTTCGACGCATTTTAACAAAGAAAAACTAGAACCTTATATTTTCAAAAGTTTAAAATTCTTCCAGCTGTTTTACAAGAAAAGCCTATCAGAACTGGTTCTTTCTCATACCTATTACCGCAATGTTCCAAGACATTTTTAACTTTAATTTTCCAACGATAAAATAAATAAAATAAACAAAATACTTAAATACACAAAATAACTAATTCCTTTATTAGTTTTATTTAATTTCATCCTTTATTAGTTTTATCAATTTCATCCTAAAAGATTTAATACAGTATTACCTACAAAAAACATTTTTTTTAATAATAGTTGAATTTTTAATTACTAAATGTCCTGTACCCAGTTACCTTTCTCTTTTTTTACTTAAAAGGGCTATTGGTCTCGAAAAGAGATTTTGCGTCGTTTCTATTTATTTCGAGTCTGTTCCCGTTCGCAAACGTGACATTCTTATTTCATATTTAATCTATCTATTATTCATGAACAAACTAAACTGTTTAAGAGAAATATTATTTTCCTCCCTTTTTAATCCGACTTATTTAAAAAAATAAGCATATTTCGTTCATGATATATATAATAAAAAACATTCAGTACTTTTATAGAATTACTTTCCACACCTTGTCATTTTTTAAATATAGAGAAGATACATAACGTCCCCATGTTATCCATGGACATCTCGATCGATAATTCCTACTGTTAAAAAATATTAACTTTAAAATAGTCCATCTGGGCAATCATTAAAATCTGAACTTTTTTTTTATTTTTTTTTTTTTTTACTTACTCTATTCAAACGCGCTTATTCCTACAGATAAACACATTTTTAGCCCAAAGGGCGTTAGCCAAGAAGGGTTGTTAGTTTCGTTTTTATATTTTGCGTTTATTCACTATAAACGGCGAATCACTTTTTATATTGTTCCCACCAAATATTAGAGCCCTGTATTATATTTAAAGAAATTAAATAGTGAAGAATCTGCATAAATGTATGCTTGTTTCTCGCATTGTGATAAAACAACGGTACGTAGTGCCATCCAATTTTGAATAACGCACGTCTCCATCCGAATATAGGCAACTGGAAGCCCAAATTGGGAATCTGGAATTTGCTTTATTATCTGTTTCATATTTTGTAAAACATTTATGAGTTTTTTGATTAAGAAACTCAACGATTTCAAAGCGAGAATTGGCAACAACAACAAAACAAAACAAAAAAAAAAAAAAAAAAAAAAAAAAAAAACACTCCAGCACACGAGACTGTGTTTTGGAAATTCTAAAAATATGCTGATTTTAAAATTATTTTGGATATTGCTGTTGAACTGAATTTTATGGTTTAAGTGCGAACACGATATTTAATAAATAAAGGCAACACACAAAATGTTAAAAAAACGCCCCTTAAATTACTTAAAAGTTGCATCTGCATGTGTGGAAGAGTGAATCATGAGAAAAGAAGTGAAATATTTGTTTATATTTGGTGAAAAATCGTCCACTGCAGCAACTATGCTTTAAATGAGAAGAGTGAAAACGCGAAAAATTATCACTATGATTGTATCGTTGACAGTTGTACCGCTGGGTAGGCCCAGGTTTAGATTTGTATTTAATAATGCGGACCCATAGTCCTCGAAAAAATCATAAGACTATGGGTCCGCATTATTAAATACAAATCTAAACCTGGGCCTACCCAGTGTTATAACTGTCAACGATACAATCATACACAGCGAGCGTGTCATAATACACCTCGCTGTGTTCAGGCGCGGCAGGAATCATATGGTACTATAGTGTCTGTTCTTTGTAAGATGTGCTGAAAATCACAGATCCCATCTCTGCTCTTTTAAGGGCACCCAAAATTATAATGCAAAGTGTATCCTATGCCTGGGACCGCACCTAGCATCCTCTATCTCTTGCCCACGCAGACCAGGAAATCTAAATAGTAACGATAACCACAATGAAGAAATAAAACAATATTAAATATTCTGAAATGGAAAATATTCAAAGCAATGCTACCTCAGAAAACTCTCAAAAAAGTTATGACAGGTCACGTGATACTGCTAACCAATCTGAAAACACTAACTCATATGCAACTGAAGTTTAAAATAAAATAAATCCCATCAAAAATTCCAATTCTAATGCCAAAAAGGAACAATCCCGAGAAAAAATATAAATAACAGGCATGAACGACGTACAGGGGAAAACCTAGACAAATTCATAGCTTTCATGGCTTCAATATATGATCTTTATGATGACTTCTGTAATGCTAAATTTGTCACTGACAAAATGACTGTAGGATTTGAAGCACTCAGGATCTACAAAAATATCAATAATGACTAATACAAACAATTTCCAAAATTATTCAAATTTTAATAGACTAAACTACACCAAGATAATTTTCTACAATTGTGATGGTTTACTAAGGCAGCATTTACAAAATACTAAATTTTTGTTTGAAAACAACCTAGATATGATGTTACTCAATGAAACATCTCAAGCCCAATAAAAAATTCAAAGTTGCAAATTATGGAGTCTATAGAAATGATAAAATGCACAAAAGTGGAGGAGGTACAGCTATCATTGTAAAAAATTCTGTCAAACATACTGAATATCTTCTGCCAAATTTTTCTACAATAGAAGCTTGTGCCTGCCTAATCTAAAGCAATAATTATACTCCATATCTAATTGTTTCAGTGCACAAACCACCTCAAAAAATTATCAATACTGCCGAAATTGACTATATCTCCAACTTGGGATACCCTATCATCATTGCAGGTGATCTAAATTGCAAACACCCAGCATGGCACTCCAGACTTACTAACAGTAATGGAGTTAGATTGTATAATTATATGCAAAACTCTCCTATCAATATTCTAGCTACCACAGAGCCAACACACATTTCGGCTAATAATAACCACATCTCTTATGTTATAGACATACTTATTACCTGCAATATCCCTCAAATTCCAGACCTTATCAATATCACAGACCTGGACTCTGATCATAATCCCATTATGTTCATTTTGAATAATATTAAGCATTATATGCCCCCACAGCCTACTCAAGTAAACTCGACTGACTTTAAATATACTAGTTTAATATCTTATACAACAATATCTCTGCTGCAGCTAAAATGACTACTCCAGACTTAATAGAAGAAGCAACTACTAAATTTAACAATAAAATTCTGGATGCCATCAATAAAGCAACTAGAAATTCATCCAAAAAAGACTACTCCCTTCCTATCAATATTGTAGAAGAAATTAGAAACAAGAACAGATTAAGGAAGATCTGGCAGAGAACTAGAGACCAGAGAGATCATAATAATTATAAAAGATGTGACTACACAGTCAAAAAATTATGCTTTGAATTTAAAAAAGACAGCTGGAACGACTCTGTAGAAAACTTATCTCATACAGATCATTCTATCTTTGAATTTAAAAAAGACAGCTGGAACGACTCTGTAGAAAACATATCTCATACAGATCATTCTGTTTGAAAATTAGCCAGAAAACTAAGAAATACCAACCAGAAAATTGGACCTATTGAGAACAACAACACAGTTATTTATCATCCTGTAGATATTGCCAATGAATTTGCAGATGTCTATGAAGAACAATTCAAAAATAACTTTTCGCATCCGGAAGACAACAACATTAAAGAACAAGTTCATAACTTTATTAATTCCAATAGGAGCACAGCTAATCCTCCTAACACTCCCTCTGAAGTATTCTATCTGATTAAGCATTTAAATCCTAAAAAAGCCAGCGGTTATGACAAAATTTCAAATACTGCCATACAGAATCTTCCTAAAAAAGCTATGATCTTTCTTGTCAACTTATTCAATGACAGCCTGAGGAATAATTACATCCCTAATGTCTGGAAAATTGCTACTATTATTGTCATTAAAAAACCTGGAAAGGACAAAAAATTAACCACAAGTTACACCATTTTCTCTTTTACCTACTATTTCCAAATTATTTGAAAAAATCATTCAAAAAAGATTGCAACAATATGCTCAAGATAATAGCATAATTTCTCCTTATCAGTTTGGCTTCAGGAAAAATTACTCCACCACTCACCAAGTCTCCCGCATCGTTGAAAAGATCGGTGAAGCCTTTAATAAAAAGGAAACAGTAGCTGCTCTTTTCCTCGATGTGGAAAAAGCATTTGACAAAGTTTGGCATACTGGCCTTATATTCAAACTTATTACCTACAATTTCCCTCCTGCTCTAATCATCATTATCTTCAATTATCTGCAAAACAGATACTTCCAAGTTAGAATCAACTCTGACTACTCAAACAAAAGAAAAATTAATGCTGGCGTCCCTCAGGGAGCAAATTTGGCTCCTTATCTCTACATTATTTATATAAATGATTTCCCAAATTATCCAGGTACTGAGTTAGCTCAGTATGCTGATAGTACTGCTATCTTTTCTACATCCATCAACCTTACCTATGCTCAACACAAATTGCAAAATGCTGTTAATAATATCCAAGATTGACTCCAAAAATGGAAGATTAAAATTAATTCACAGGAAAGTACTAATATCATCTTCAAACGCACTAATAGAAGACCTGTATGCGATCATCTGTACATTAATAATCAACCGGTCAATACAGATAACTCAGTCAAATATCTTGGCATTAACCTAGATTCCAAACTTAATTTTAAAATTCATCCACAAGCTACCAAAGCCAAAACTATGCAAGCTTTTATGAGTGTATATTCAATAATCAATAGACACTCGAAACTGAGCATAAATACAAAAAAAATTATCTATTTACAACTCATAAGTCCTGTAATGCTTTACGGTTCGCCAGTGGGCAGCAGCAGCACGCACGAACAGAAAGCCTCTGCAAACATTGCAAAATAAAATCATAAGAACCATGCTGGGTGCTCCGTGGTTCGTAAGAAATGAAGTCCTACATAGACATATGAAAATTAACACAACTAACGAAGAAATACTAAAGACCGTCTATAAATTCTACAATAAAATCGAAAATCATCCCTCAAATCTCGTCAAAAACATGGGCAATTACGATTACATTATAGAACAGCCGTACAAAAGACCAAGGACAATTCATCATAATGTTCGTTGGTAACATATGTATATACTCATCATCGTATTTTATTATTTTATTATTCAGTATTTACTCAAGATTTTTGCTATACTTC
Source organism: Stegodyphus dumicola (assembly GCF_044657685.1). Lineage (NCBI taxonomy): Eukaryota > Metazoa > Arthropoda > Arachnida > Araneae > Eresidae > Stegodyphus > Stegodyphus dumicola. The sequence goes on along the minus strand of NC_140770.1, from coordinate 1,825,182 downwards.
AATTCTTTTGAACCTTGAATGAACTTTTATTGAAGGAATTACCTTATTTATCTGCAACTGTATTGGCCGATTAGCAGCTACACCTCTATACTCAAGTTATATTTTTCTTTAATCATCATGCATCAGCATCATCATACTGATATTTTTCTAAGTTTACTGATAATGTTAGAATACAATTCTATTCATCAGATTTGTAAATAGTCTATTATTTATTTTAATATAAAGCAAAATATGTCACCTTGAGCATCTCTCGACTCTGCCAATCAACATCACGGAAATAGCACACGTGACCAGCACCTCTGACTTACGTTAGTAAATTGAAATTACATCCCTGGCATAGATGTCACTTTTGTAATCAACATCTCGAATTAACACTGTGATTCAGGAATCTATTTTACTACTTACATGCATCCTTATGAGACAAGCACCAATACATTTCTAAGGCCTTTAATGGATAATATAACAGGTCAAGTAATGTACTTTTATTAGTACAAAACTTGAAGTATAACGTTATGACCTGACCTAACCTGAAAGGTCAGATCCCACTCCAACATTCAGAATAATCAATTCGGCTTTCGTCAAGGACATTCAACAACTAATTCTCAATTTTAGCAGAAAAAAATTGCAGAAGCTTTTAATAATAAATCTTGTTTCGTTGCCTGCTTCCTGGACATCGCATTTGACAAAATTTGGCCTAATGGTTTACTCTACAAAATCATCTAAATTAAAAGCGACATTAATAAAGCATGTAGAATCATTAGGATTTTTTGGAAGCCAGAGAGATGAAAAATTAACAACCGCCTTCGCCGGGAATCGAACCACGGACCTCTGGAATACCGGCCCAACGTGCAGAACCATTACACCCGAAGAACGCTAGGAAAGTGGGAGAAATACATTATATACTCCCCTTTTTGAAAGGGTGACTAGGGTTTTAGGGGACCTAGTCGCCAAATCCTGGGTGTGGAGAATCTTCATCCACAACCCTTTTAATTTGGGTGTCACTTGTAGAGTCATTAGGTTAATTAGAAGCAGAAAAGATGAAAAATATGCAACCGCCTTCACTTGGAATCGAACCACGGACCTCTGGAATACCGGCCCAGCGTACTACCATTACACCACGAAGGCACACTAGGGAAGTGGGAGAAATACCTTATAAGCATTTCTGAATAAATTAATGTCCCAATATTCCGCTTTTCGTTCCCATCATTGTAATAAATTGTATTTTTATTTTTCCAAAGAGGCGATTTGCCCAGAAGGACTATTAATTTCGTTTCAGCATTCTACGTTGGCTCACTATAAATGTCGGTTCACTTTTTAAATTGTTGCCGCCGAATATTAGAGCCCCGTTGTGTTATATTTAATGAAGAGTCTGCATGAATGTTATGTACAGTGGATGGACAAAAATATGGAAACACCTTGTGAAATGCACGTTTGAAAAGAAAGATTGATTTTAATGAAATATGTAGGTGGCGCTGGCATTTTTGACTACTGACGCCACCTATACAACTTCGTAAATGTGGTAAACAGTTCAGTTGTTGTCGGAGTACAGTTATGTGAGGTTGTCATTGCATTATGTCAGAGTTAAGAGACTTCGAACGTGGGCAAAGTGTTGGAGCACGTATGGTAGGTGCTTCCGTAAGCAAGGTAGCCGAGGTGTTTAGTGTTTCAAGAGGTACTGTATCAAAGATTTATTCCGCATATTTGAAAAGCGGAAAAACATCATCTGCTAAATCACAGCGCGGACGAAAGTGTGTCCTGAGTGATCGTGACAGACGATCATTAAGGGCAATTGTGACGAAAAATAAGAAGACCACAGCTGCAAAAGTTACTGCTGAAATGAATGTTGTGTTATTAAACCCTGTGAGTACCAAAACAATTAGAAGGGAGCTTCATAAACAGGGAATTGCTGGCCGTGCTGCAATTGAGAAGCCACTCATCAGTGATGCTAATGCCCGTAACAGGAAAAGGTGGTGTTTAAGTCATAAAGCCTGGACTACAGAGCAGTGGAAGCGAGTAATATGGTCTGACGAGTCTTCTTTCACATTGTTTCCCACTTCTGGCCGAGTTTACGTCTGAAGAACGCCATCTCAAGCCTATAATACAGACTGCTTGTTGCCAAGAGTGAAACATGGCAGGGGTTCTGTTATGGTTTGGGCAGCCATATCGTGGTTCTCTGCTAGCCCCATGATAACTGTGTCAGAGCACATGACTGCCAAGACTTATGTGAACATTTTGGCCGATCAAGTTCATCCCATGGTACAAACTTTGTTCCCCGATGGTGATGGTGTCTTCCAAGATGACAAAGCCCCTGTTCACACAGCTCACATTGTCCAGGACTGGTTTTCTGAGCACGAGGATGAGTTGTCCCATCTCCCCTGGCCACCACAGTCACCAGACCTGAATATTATCGAACCTTTGTGGTCTACATTGGAACGGAAAGTGCGTTCTCGTTATCCACCGCCAACATCGTTATCTGAACTTGCCACCGTTTTGAAGGAAGAATGGTTTAATATTCCCTTGGCAAACAAACAGGAACTGTATTTATCCATTCCGAGAAGACTGCAAGCTGTTTTGGATGCCAACGGGTTTCCTACCTCATATTAAGCAAAGAAACATGTTTTTTTAAAGGTGTTTCCATATTTTTGTCCAACCCCTGTATGTTTCTCGCATTGTGATAAAACAACAATACCTAGAGTCATCAAACTTTGAATACTGAACATTTCCACCCAAATATGGGCATTTGGAAGCCGAAATTTAGAATTTGTTTAATTCTCGATTTTATATTTTGTAAAACTTTAACAAATTTTTTATTAACAAACTCCACGATTTCAAAGCGAACAACGGCAAGACTGTAAGGAAAAATCATTTTTATCTCCAGAGCGCGAGACTGTGTATTGGAAATTCTAAAGCTATGCCCCGTTTAACATTATTTTGCAATATTGCTGACGAACTGAATTTTATGGTTTAAATGCGAAGAACATGATATTTAATAAGTAAAGGTAACATACAAAATGTTAAAAAAGCGCCCCTTTGGGCGTAATGTAAAATCTGAATGCTTTCAAAATTTTTTTTATTTATATTTATTTGATTTTTTCCCTCACAATTATTATTTGAAAATAATGCTACTACTTAGTAATTTTCTTTCAAATAATAAACAAAAGCAAAAGATCAGATTTTCACTTTGAAGGTAGGCAGTTAAAAATACGACACAAATTTTGCAATCGACTTTTTTTACAACTTGCTAGAAAGAAACCTTCCTTATGGGTGATACTCGTAGGATAAAATAACACTCACTGTAAAAGTTAAATGATACTACCAGATAAAATGAATTTTAAACCATCAATTTACACTGTATTAAGACACACACTTCTTTAATAGCATATATAAGTAAAAGATATTTTTTTGCCCTTATAACAAAAAAGAGACTTTTCTTCGCGATTTTTTAACCTTTTTCCAATTTGATTCTTTATAGTGAAAGCATATAAACCGTATCCCAAATGATCTAGTTTTCGAAATATTTCTGTTAATTCCCAACAAAAAGTGAATGGTTAATTAAGTGTAATCGCCTTGAATGAGAAGAAATTAATACATTCCAATCAAACATTTTTTTAATGCAGTATTTTATCTGGTCTTTAAAAAATTCTGTATTAAAATGCTGCACAATTAGCTTTCTCTCACACAGAATTTCCCTTTGTTCGCTCTAAGCTTGATCTTTCGACCTGCGAGGAGAGGCCCACTAGCGGCCGAGCGGTAAAAGTTGCTGAACACTGGCAGTTCGGGCGAGGTTCGAATCCTCTAGCTGCATGCACGTTCTCGTGGTTTTCCGCACGTGTAATGTGTATACGAGCCAGTTTCCCTTAGAAAGACCTCCACAAAGGCATCCCTTTCCTTAGGCAGATAGCTCTAGTGTGCTTTACCGTAATCTCAATACATCAATCAAAATCAACACCCTGCGGGAAGAAAGACTTCTGTCTGTCTTAGGTTGAAGCATAAACAGAAAACTTGCTGCTTAATATGTTGTGTGACTTTTAAAAAGTTCATACATGGACGATTAAATAATTATAATTTCTGTCTAATCACTTATTTAAGTAAATTACTAATCGAACGTAATCAACTTTTAGCTAACAGTTTATAATTTAATATTTCAAAGACCTTAGCGGGGACAAAGAGCTCTTTACGTTCAAACATAAAGAAAAGGTTTGCTTGTTACGACATGAACCTTTAAAAAGTCTAAACGTAATTTAGTTCTTAATTCTACAAACTGGAAAGGAACTAGATCGAAAGAAAACGCAGCCGATTTTTGTTTTATTCAGGGAGAATTGTTTATTTTTATTGCTTACAAATCTTGAGATATATCATATAAAGTCAAATAATTTCTTACATGGCTTTACCGCTTCTATCATGTTTAGCAACATTCAGTCATATAATCTTAAAAGTCTTCAATTCTGCCAGTTCCTTAATACAATTCATTTCAAATTGTATTTAGCTCACCAGAGGCAAAGCGGAAAAATAGGTGAAAACAGGTAGTTCGAACAGGGTTCATATCCTAGCTGCATCGCAGTTTCGTCGTTTTCTTCACATTTTTGGCTTGGTTTATTTGATTACGGCATAGCACACTACCTCAGTAAGGGCAGTGATACTTTCCTGGAGAAATGTCTAAGGAAAACTGACTCATACCCACGTTATGTATGGGGGAAAAGACGATAACGCCGATGCAGCCAGCCCGTTCGCCCAAAATTGAGTCCAGGTCAAACTACCAGCGTTCAGCGACTTTACTGCTGTACTGCTATGACCCGTTTTTCTCAACTATAAAGTGGCCGGGAGCCAGGAAAGGGGTATTGTCGTGACTTGCGATGTGGCGAATTTTGGTACTTAGTTATTACTTTTGTAACAGACAGCGCCACCACTTTTTCAAGTCATTTCATCACACAGTTGCCATTCGCCAATGTAACAGCCAATTAAAAAATATTCAGAACTACCTTTCAAATTTGCATAATAAGATTTATTCTTATTAAATATTAATATATATATATATATATATATATATATATATATATATATATATTGTCTGTTTTGCAAAATATTTATTTCTTGTGCTGTGTTTTATATTACGGATAAGAAAATTTTCAGTGTACGAAAATACAAGTGTGAATTTTTTTTATTAAATTAGCTGGTTTAAGTATTTCACTGAATTATTTGGTATTAATATAACTGAAAGTGAGCTCCTAAATGTGATGGATATAGATAATATCAAGAACTTTACGCATATAGTGAATGAAACACACCCAATTTTGTACTGCTATATTTACTTGTCAAAATCTATTTCAAACGATTTGTTGTAAGCACAGCATTAAAAAGTCTGATATGTAGACCACGACTTCCCTTGCGCGGAATATTAAATTATACGCACATTTTTTTTCTGCATTTCATTGAAACTTATTTCCTCTCTCATTAGAGATAGTTTTCTCTTTCAATTAATTCAATTCTCACTTTGCGACAAGACAAAAATACATAAAACCTCAAAATAGCTTTATTAAAAATTGCAAAATATAGAGACTTGAAACACCAAATACAATTAAAACAATTAAAAAAAAACAATTTTTACAATTAAAATTATTGTTTCTACGCAAAAACAAGTAGTTATGCCAGCGACAAGAAGGCAGATTTTTCGGTGCACAAAACTTTTACTTTGGGTCCCACTTGGCAAAAAGACACTAAAAGTGCAGAAACTGAATTCACTATTTCGCTAAGTTTCAAATGCAAACAAATATGGCAGCTATAGTAAAAAAAAATTAGGCTTAGCCGCACTTAAAAAACTTTTAAATAGCTAATAATTCTACAACTATTGCATGCAGATTAACTAAAGGCATAAGAACTTTAACTGGGAGATAAGAACAACATAATTCAATCATTTTTAAAGCAAAACATGCACAATTTACCAATATATAAAAATTAATTTTAAAAAAAACTGAGCTCACGCAGCTGAGTTACAAAGTGGGTATATTTGCTTATTTATACACTTTTGGTGCAGCCGAATCCAACCAAAAAGGTAGGTGCACAACTACATGTTATATCATATACAAAATTTCAACGTTTTGAGTCTACTCGTTTTTGATTTATGCGAGCTACATACTTACATACGTACATCTAGACATCACAAAAAAATCTGTCCTGAATCCATTTTAAATCCTTTTTGCAAACCGTTTTGGGAAAAAGAGTCCTTTATTCTGTTCTTACCTACAGATGTCATGCAAAAACATCGTTCATTGTATCTGATAGCAGTTAATATATGGGTATTTTCATTGAAATATGATACCCGAAAATTTTCATGGCTGCGACACTTCTTACAAAAGTACAACTTACTTCGTTTGATTTACTTACAACTTACTTCGTTCACTGTCTGTCTCATTATTTACAACTTACTTCGTACAAGGAAGTAAAAAAGTGAGTTCTCAAATATCAGTAAATAATTAATTTTATTCCTTTTGTTCTTTCATATTATAATAGTTTATCATTTATCAGTACAAAAACTGAGGTAATTAAAAAATTAACTTTTTAGATATTTTTAGTATTTTTTCATTAACGTTATAAGGTATTTTCTCCCTCCTTTCTGCATGCCTTCGTGGTGTAACCGTAGCACACTCGGCGCGTATTCGAGAGGTGCAGGTTCAAGTTCCGGCGACTCCTTTGCACATTTTTCACAGCTCCTTTAAAATAACCTAATGACTCTACAGTGGCGCTCGAACTAAAATGTTGTGAACGATGATTCTTCACAACCAGGATTTAACGATCGGGTTTCCTAATTTCCATTTGCCCTTTAAAAGGGATAATGTATTTTCTCTCTCCTTCCAGTATGCCTTTGTGGTGTGACGGTTAGCACACTAGGCGCGTATTCGAGAGGTTCAGGTTCGAGTCCTGGCAAAAGGCATTGCTCATTTTCAAAAATACCTCTCGGCGTATTATAAAAAAATAACCTAATAGATTCTAAAACGTAATTAATGAAAATCATTTCAACCCAAAATAGGATTTGCGTTAGTGAATTTTAGTTAAGAATAGTGGCTCCCCAACTATTCTGAATATTATTGGAATAATTTAAAGATTAAATCCGATAGTATCTTAAGATGGTTTTGCAATCAGAAAACAAACTCATATTGATTCATCCTTATTTTCTTTACAAATGCCGAATATCTGTTTGCAAGTCTAATCTGTTTTCAAATCAAATGCCGAATATCTGTTTTCTATTTGAACTTGATCAAATAGTGTGTTAGTGTTTAATTCAAAAGATAATATTATGCATTGATTAACATTTCCTCTAACTTCTTTTTAACTAAGGTTGCCTATGAGCAACCCCTTTAATTCTGACTCGCAGCTTTTATTTTTAGGTCAGGATATGAATGTAATGTTAAGGCCAGGATATGAACGTCGGAAGGTTAAGGATATGAACCTTTAAACAATAGGATTTCTTTTGAAGCACAGCGGCATGACAATGATCAATAATCTTAGCATCACTAAGAATAATTTTCTGGGTTCTCATACTGAAATTTTCCCAGAGTATTAAAAGTTGTAAATGAAAACGTAAGCATATTATAAAGGAAAATGTAGCCGAAAAATGCTGTGACTGCTATTTAACTCTAAAGAGGGGTTATCAAAGAGAAAATGAGAATTAATATTGATTAAAATTGCATTTTAGGTAATTATTACTGATTATAATAGACTGCAATGTTTGAATATGAATTCTTTGAATATTTTTTTAAAAAATTATGATTGCGAAAATAGAAAAATAGTTTCTTGGATTGATTCCTTTCTCACAGAAGCCAGATGAATTCTGTTTTACTTAATGAAAACTAAAATTTATTTGCATATTAATCTGTCCTCTGTGAGCACTTTATTTCAGTGATCTCTATTAATCTGCCATTTGTTTTTCTTAATTTAAATGCTTCAAGAATAATTAGAAAAGGACCTAATTCTCTTCTTGCCTTTAAATTCTTCATTTGTAAAACTGCATTTTCAGCTATAATCATGTGAAATAATTCTCTAAATATAATTCAGTGCAGAAAAAATAAGATATATAAACAGCTTGCAAATGGGATCACCACTTAGATTCTGTTTTAGAAATATGATGAAGCTTACGAAAAATCTAGGAAGCGAAATAATTCCATACAATATTTTATAATTTTTTATCAATGATCAACCTGTAAATATAATTTATCGACATGCAAATATAATTTAATAATTTAATGTGTACGTATATGTTACCGTGAAACACCGAAATTGGAGAATATCGACTTTCACCGGAGAATGACAACATTTACCACATACATCGGTGAAAGATCGAATATTGCATTACATTCTTGTACATTCGGACCCTCACCGGTGTTATGTCGACAATCACAGATATGCTCTGGTGTAGGTCGAAAAGAGAGTTCATAAGAAGTCATAATAGTTTAAGTTGTTGCAATAAATAAGATTTGAGTCACATAATTTAGTAAGCTTTTTATTACTATTATTTTATTTTCTCATTTAGAACGCACTGTATAATTAAGTAAGTTTTTAACTTCTATTATTTTCCTTTCTCATTTTCAATGTACTGTGTGTTTTAAGTTCTTATTTTAAGTCTCAAGTGCTTTTTTTCGTGACTGAATTACGGAGAAGAAATATATTCTTATATGTTGAACATTCACCGGTGAAAGTCGACATTCTCCAGATTTCGGTATTTCACCATAACATATGTTCTACATGTAAATATTATAATATATATATGCATGTATATGTGAGGAGAAGGTTCATTAGCGTCTGAGTGGTAAAGCCGCTAAACAGTGATAGTTCGGTCCGGAGTTCGCATTCCAGTGAACGGAATGGCTGTATGGGCGTTTACGCTCCCCGGGGAAAGCGATTAGAAATACGATTTGTATGCGATTGAAATGCGATATTAATGTGCAAAATTGATATAATTTTGAATATTTGTTTCACCTGTTCATTCGTGCTTTCCCAGTGCTCGGGTACCTTGGCAAGGTCGGGGGGCTCCCTCTCCAAGGAGGGTCGAAAGCCTGAGCAAAAGTGCCTACTACTTACTGACTTGGTGTGAACCCCAGGGTACCAGGTCGGTCTACAGACCCAGTGCATCTTATTTAGTTAAGCGTTGAATAACTCTACCTACATCAAAATGAGTTCTAAAGACATTCTCAAAGAAGGACAGGCATATATTGCCACCTTAGAGACAATATTGACAAATAAAGCTTCTGGCATAAACAAGGCAGTAGCCGCTGATATTCGACATCAATTTCAATTGATGTTCAACCTTCTAACTGAACAGTGTGTCGAGATGGCACACATGGAAGGACAAATTCATCAAACGCCAAACATTAAAGACTCTTATGCGGACGTACTTAAACGTCCAGCTCGTGACCGATCCAAAACATGGAGAAAACCAGATAAACAACATGTCACTATTTTATACCCCACAAATGAAGGGGATAAACCAGACAACATCAGAAAGAAGCTCTTAAAAACTATTGATCCCACAAAGCTCCACATTGGAGTGAAAAGACTTAAAAATGAGGCAAAAGGTGGTCTCTTAATAGAGACCAATAAAGCGGAAGACATAGAGACGCTAGAAAATGAAATAAATACTGTACCAGAACTTAAAAAGGACCTACAAATTGTTCGTCCTACACGTAGGCTTCCTAAAATTATAATATATGATATTCCAAGGGACTTGACTAAGGAAGAACTTAAGGAAGCCATTTTAGCCCAAAACGAAGGCATCGATGGTGATGGCCTACAGGTTAAATTTCCTATCAAGCATAAGAACGGAAATCATTGGGTTTGTGAAACCTCACCGGAGGTTTTCAAACACTTACTAAGTTACGCAAACTGTGCGTTAATTGGGAACGTTTCAATTTAAGAGAATACATCAGACCAACGCAGTGTTTTAAATGCTGCCAATACCGACATATTTCTAAACAATGCCAAACAGAAGAGGCATGTGGACATTGTGGAGAAGTGGGACATTCCCACAAAAATTGTGACAATAACTACCAAAGATGTATTCATTGTGCAGAAAGAAATGCGAATAGTGATAAGCACCTTGACGAGCAGCACTCAAGTTTCTCAAAAGACTGTCCTAGCAGACAGCTAGAAATTGAAGATCTTCGAAGAAAAATCAATTATGGCTAGAGAACTTATTCAAAATATAAAAGCGTTGCAAATTAATTTAGCGAGATCACATGTCGCAACAGCACAACTAAAGACTTGTATCTTTGAATACGACTTGATTTTTATTCAAGAACCATACTGTATCAATGACAAGCCGTCTGGCTTTCCGACTCAAACATTTTTTCTCCAAATGACCACCCCAAAACAGCCACAGTGGTGGTTAACCCACGACTTACGGTTCTGAATACTTACGCTTCTTCTACTTTAAATGTTATTACATTAAAGATTGAACATAGGACAATAACCATTTTTAACTGTTATACTCAACCTATAACGGACTTAACAGATTTAACTACTCTGTTAAACTTAGCTGAACGTTACTTTGACGATCAACATGATCTTCTTCTCCTTGGCGACTTAAACGCGAAAAGTGTGCTCTGGGGCTCCCCCTTCAAGGATCCCAGAAAACGCACACTTAGAGAATTCTTAACAATGCATAGACTGGCTGTTGAAAACGATCCGGATGGTCCCCCTACCTACAATTGCACAAGGGGAAACAGCTGGATTGATATTATAGCTTCCAGATCAATCTCTTCCACGTCTTTCATTCATAATTGGAAAGTTATGGACTGTATCACTTTAAGTGATCATTGTTATATCTCTTTTGAAATTACGTATCAACATTCTAGCTCAACTCAAAGAGTCAAATATAAACTTACACAAATGGATTGGCTCTTACTGAAGGCAAAAATTGGTCACTTTTTTGGTTCAATGGAATCTTACTTGCCTAAAGATACAGTTGATCTTAATCAACTTATAATTAAGTGGACTCAGAAAATACAGGAATACTGTGACTTGGCAACCCACACCAAGGGAAAATATGTTAAAACTCAACACAAAGGTGTCCCTTGGTGGACCCCGGAACTCTCAATATTACGAAAAAGAATCCTCGCTTTGAGAAAGCGTTATCACAAATGTATTCATGATGACGAACTAAGTGCACACTATAAGCAAGTCTATGAAAAAGACCTTGCTCTCTATAAAAGAAAGCTTATGCAAGCCAAAAGAACAACCTGGAAAAGATATCTGGAGCGTCTAAGTCCTAGTTCACCCTTCGGGGTACACTATGACATTGCTAAGGGGACTATGCAATCCCCTCTACAATTAAAAGCGTTACTCAAACCAGATAAAACCAAGACTTCCACAATAGAAGAAACTATACGTTTCCTAATGGATTACCACTTTCCTAAAGATATAATCAGCGAAGACACGGAGTTTCATACGACAATTCGTAACAACTTAAGGAATCCATATAATTCAATAAATGATGTTCCGTTTACGATTCCAGAAGTGGAAAATGCTATCAAATCCCTCAATCCAGGCAAAGCACCTGGAATGGACAATATACCTAAAGAAATTATAGCTGAAGTTTTCTATGCTAACCCACAATTACAAGTAGCGTTACTTAATGAACTCTTCCGTCGAGGAATATTTCCTAACTGCTGGAAGACAGCGAAATTAGTATTATTCTCAAAAGAAGGAAAAAATGGTGAGCTTCCTGATGCTTACCGCCCTATTTGCTTGCTTAACGCATGGAGTAAAGTCTATGATAAATTAATCACTAACAGATTGACTTATTTCTTAGTATCGAATTCCAAATTAAGTGAACAACAATATGGCTTCACGGCGGGAAAATGCTCAGCAGATGCCATCAAGGACAACATAGTCTCACAAATAGAAGCAAACCGACGTAATAATAATTACACCAATGTTATCTCTTTGGATATCAAGAGTGCATTCAACAATATTTGGTGGCCGTTCCTACTACAGGAACTCCGCAATCTGAGATGTCCTCTAAATATTTATAAAGTTATTGAAAGTTTATTGGATAATAGACATATAATCTATGAAATAAATAATGTTCAATGCACTGCCGGCAATGAAAAAGCTGACGAGCTAGCCAAACAAGGGATTTACTCGAACACGTACCTAGACTGCAAGATCCCTATGAGTAATAGCATCAGGACGACAAAGATGAAAGCTCTCGATCTATGGCAAAGACAATGGAACGATGAAGAAACAGGACGACAAACGTTCACACTTCTACCGAATGTTTCGGAGAAACGGCATTTCAGTGATTTTTTTTAAATCAAGTTATCACTAATCACGGAGCCTTTCCGATTTATATTAACAGATTCAAACTAAAGGAATCTACATGCAAGTGTCAATGTGGTAGTGAATCCGCAGATGCACTTCATATGATTATAGACTATTCCAGTGTATCAACAAAACGTAGAGAAATTTTCAAACAAAATATAACTTTAGAAACTCTAAAACAACTAATTAAGAACGACAAGGGACGATCTTTGTTATCAAGTTTTATGGAATACATATACCATAATGAATCAGATCTGTACTTATAAATTGATTGTATTATATAATATTATTGTACTTATATTGGAATACTCATATCACAATGAATTAGATCTGTACTTGTAAATTCAATCGTATCATGTAATATCTTTGTACTTTTATTTGCCATGTTATTAATCATTTAATTATTGTAATACTTAATATTGATTCTTTACTTTGTTCTTCCTATCATTCTATGTTGCATTGTATAACTCAATTTATGTTCAAAAAATAATTTGTTTTGTAAATATAAAAACATGCTATGTAATGTATTTTTTCAATAAAGACGTTGGCGAGGCCAACACATCTCCTAGTCAGAAGACCTCAAAATTCTAACTAGGTCTTTCAAAAATTCTAATTGGCATTATTTGATCTTTGAGCTCTTGCTCCAAAATTGAAAATTTCCTTAGCCCATTGGCTCTGGTGATACTTCTGCTTAAGAAGTGCGGACCAGACAATCCATTTTCATGTTGTATGGGCGTTTACGTGGTTTTCCCCATGTATAACGCATATACGATCCAGTTTTGCTTAGAAAGTCCTCTACAGAGGCATCCTTACCCTTAGGCAGATAGCCGTCGAGTGCTTTGCTATATTTAAATAAACCACAACAAACCATATAAGTAATTTAAAAATCGCTTTATTTTATATATGCTTATAAAATGTATATATATGTGTGTGTGTATGCGTAATTAAAAATTTTCTAATTGCTTCAGAACCTAACATTTATATTGATATTATATACATATACATACATTAATGAACATTGTATATTTGAGATTTTTTTCTTTGATATTTTATACCTGGTAGAGACATTAGGTATTTTTTTCCGGAATCAGGCAAAATGAAAATTAACAGAGCCTTCGCCGGGAATCGAACCACGGACCTCTGACAATACCGGCTCAGCGTGCAGAACCACTACACCATGAAGGGATGCTAGGAAGGCACGAGAAATACCTTACATACTCCCCTTTTGAAAGGGCGACTGAGGTTTTTAGGGGACCCAATCGCCAAATCCTGGGCGCAGAGAATCCTCATGAAACACCCTTTTAGTTCGGGCGCCACTTTAGAGACATTAGGTATTTTTTTCTGGAAGCAGGCAAGATGAAAAATTAACAACGCCTTTGCTGGGAATCGAACCACGGACCTCTGACAATACCGGCTCAGCATGCAGAACCACTATACCACGAAGGGATGCTAGGAAGGCGGGAGAAATACCTTATAACCTTGTTCTTTATTTTGTTGCATTTATTTATGCCTATATACATACATATAAAAAAAACACAATAATAGGCTAAAAATTAAAAGCAAAATTTTTAAACCCGTCCTGCACTATAGATATGTGTGTATTGGACGGCAGAATTTAGGGAAGTTGAAATTTTTAGAATTTGGGAAAGCACCGAGTGTCAAAATTAAGGGATGAGAAGTATTTATGATTTAGGGAAAGCACTGGGATCCAAAGTTTAGGCATGGTTAAAATTTAGAACTTACAAAAGCGCTTTGCAGCAGAATTTAGGACCTGTAGAGGCGATACCAGGCGGTTTCAAGCGCCAGCCCTAGATAAAGTCTTAAGTATATATGTGGGAGTTTATTTATTCAGGACTCATATTAGTTTGAAGCATGTGCAAGAAATAAACGTAGGTATAGTAAAAAACTAAACTATTACAATTCAGGCTTAATTCAGAACGCTATAGGAGCAAGACAAAATTTAGCGAAACCACTTGGGTTTCGTTGCCAATCTTGTGATACATAGACAATAACGTATAACACACGCTATTAAGTTAGGCTAAAATTATCATTACTGATTCTAAGGCATTTTAAATTAATGTAGCAGACTGCGCTGCTCCCTGACCTTCTAATTTGACCCAGTTTATTAATTTTCGCAGACTGTTATTATTACAGAAATTTTATAAAAACTAAGCTTGAACTTTCGATTATGTCGAAAAGAGTTTCCAATTCTGGAGTTACAAAAGGGATCTACAAAGCGAAACCATGTTTAGAAGTCCATTAAACAAAATGTGGAATTGCTGCAAAAAATGCATACAGGCATATTCGTCTTAAAATTATGTGAGGAGTATGGCATTGGAAAGTCCACTGTATATGACACAAGAAAAAAGAAAAAGGAACTTTTTGAATTTTTTGTGGGAGCATCTTAAACAACTTGCATTGAACGAAATGTTTAATAAAGTAAACAAATATTAAGCTTTCTTTTGTAAATTTTGATACCCTTTAGATCATAATTGTTCTTTATTTCATAAATTACAATTTCATAATTTTAATTGTATAATTTCTGCATGCCATCTTACCAGATTTAAATTGATGATCTATTATTAGGGGGACCAAAAAGTAATGTCGTTTCTACGCATGTCGACAACAACGATAGACAACAACATGCTAAGGGCAGAAGTGGACGCAAATCAATGTCAAACAATCGAGGAACTGTCAAACACTCTTAACCAACCTTGGTCGACCAAAAACATTTAAAGCAGAATGGAAAAATAAGCAAAGCAGGTGTTTGAGTCCCCCATAATCTGTCCGAAGAGAACAAGGCCAACCTATCCATCACACGCAATGTATTGCTTCAACGGCACCATACAGAACCATTTTTTGATCACTTGATTAGTGGAGACAGAAAAATAAGTCCTATATGATAATCCAAAACTCAAAAGGCAGTTTTAATAGGGGTTACAAAGGGTTTACATCCCGAAAAGGCACTTCTGGGTATTTGGTGGAGTATTCGTGGAATTGTTCATTTTGAATTGCTGAAATCTGGAAAAACTGTTAATGTAGACCTTTATTCTGAACAATTGGATCTAGTGAACCAATCTTTAATTGGAAAATATCCGGCGATTGTCAACGGAAAAGGCGTCATTCTGCAACACGACTGTGCAAGACGAACACTGGAAAAACATAATGAATTGGGGTGGGAGGTACTGCCTCACCCACCATATTCGCCCGATATCGCACCCTCGGATTTCCATTTATTCCAATCCCTACAACATTTTCTTAGTAACAAAAAATTTCAAAATTTTGATGATGTCCAAAATGCCATCTTGAGATATTTTACTCAAAAACCAATTGATTTTTATTGATCTGGGATTGAAATCTGCATACTAGATGGCAAAAGGTTGCTGATAACGAGGGTGATTATATTATTGCTTAAAAATAAAAACTTGTTACAAATTTATTTGTTTGAATTTAATGTAAGAAAGCAACATTACTTTACAGCCCCCCACAGGATTTGGAAATATCCCAAATCCGGAATCGGCTAGTGCGGATTTCGAACTTTGTACTGTATTTATTAATACTATATGAAGAGATACTTTTTTAAATTATAAAAAATATTGCTTAAATTTTTAATGCATTTTATTCTCACTTTTTTGAAGTGTTTGTAAGAGTAAATTTTTAATTTTGCAATGTTATTGTCTGTTATTTTACTTCAATATTTATAATTAAATTTTATATACAACAAAATTTATTTTGTAGATTTCAAAATTGTGCATCATATACATATTTAATACTTCTAAATATGTCAAACAATACATAAAAAGTATTATAAATTAAACATGCTTATCTTCTACTACAGAAATGTTTAACAGCAACAAAATTTAATTATAAGATTTTTCTTTTCTTTCATGTTTGCAGCAAATGCAAGAAATAAAAATAATTCTGAAGATGTTTTTTATGTTGAAAGGTATCTAGTGGCATTAACTGCATAAGATACTTTTAAGCAAGTTGTAGCTTATATTTAAAAGAGTCGCTGATATTATCATCCAAGCCTCATATTTTCAAACTACAGTAAATTTTTTTATAAACATGAGGTTTAGAATAATCACTTTCCTAAAAATCAAATAATGACACAAACATCAAGTTCTTAGGAGCCTGAATTAATCAGAATCACAGAAATTCAGTGGTTATGTAGAAATTATCCACAGCAGGACAACTCAGAAAGTTCTGGGGACAAGTAAAACATGCACCAAAAATTTTGGAATCATTTGCCATGATCTTTATTAAATAAATTTAAGATGATTTCTGAAAATAAAAATTCAACTTTTTTTAAAATTAAATACTGGAAAGCACTTTCCTGTTTTCTCACATGTGCTTAAAATTCTAATTTAGAATGCAGTTGTCAAGAACTGAATTTATTGCCTATGAAAAAATATTTCATTTTCAGATTAGATATAAAAGAATTTTTTTACCTCAGTAGTACATAGAGACTTCAAACTGCAAAATGTCCTGCAAAAAAGAAATAAAAATGCATTTCAATAGTCAGTACATAACAGAATATGCTATACAATATTTACATATAAGTTGCTTCAAAGGACTAAACTGGGAAGTAAATTTCTTCTGAAATTTAAGATGAATATGAAGAAGGTATACAATAAATAATTATGAAACTAAATTGAAGACCTTTAACTAAGAATTTAAACATGCTGCTAATTAATGTATACAGAATCATAGCCTTTAGTGCAGTAATAAGGAATAGCAAATGTAATAAACAGTAACTCTTTAATCAACACTAAGAAAACTGCTGAAACTGAACATAAAACACTAAGTTAATAATTTCAGAAAACAGTTACAAAAAAATAATTGTTTAAAATCTTTACATATAACAACATAACACTGTTGGGCATAATAACAATTCAGCCTTTTAGGGCATAGTACATGCAGCAGAAAAGGTTTGAGATGGCACACAATTTGCTCTCAGTTCAGTTTTATATCCCTTTGGCCAGTGAAGGCAAACTCATTAGTCAACAGAGTCAATTATCAACAGTTCAGCACTGTATTTATTAATACTTGTATTCTCTTTTCAAGTATCTTCTTCCATTCATTCTCTGCATATGTCCAAACCATCTTATACCTTTCTCAACACTACATCTTTTTTCGCTCCACAACACTCCCTAAAATTAACTCAATATTTCAGTTTTTAAGTCTTAGTTAAACTATATATATATGTCGAATAAAACTTGATATTATACTTAATAACGATACTATTTTATTGATAAAAGAGAATTGCAATATATTGAAAAACTTGAATCGCAATAATGACTAACAAAACACTAATGTAAACAATGGCCTTGCATCTTCTTGAAAAGTTTGCATTTTGTATGTTGTTTTTCATTTTAAGCCTTATTACAAGTTTTCATGAATAAGATGACTTCTCTATTTACTCTTGACAAAAAGTTCATGCTTGAAAATTATTGATCGTATGAATATGTAGACTCGAATAAGAAAAACATCAAACGTTAGTTTTTTAAGCTGATTACATGAGTCGGGAATAATATTATTCCACATGTTTTCCTTCTCCAGATTACTTGTGCTGTGAACTAAGCACACATTTATTTTTCTCCAATGTTTCTACATCAGCACTTAAAATGTTCAAATTTCAAGTTTCATAATTTTTTTTTTTTTTTTTTTAATTCAGCAATTGATTTCAGAGTTGCCAATGTGAATATTAAACAGAGAAATGCAATTCCGTTGCACTAGTATTAAGAGGTTTTTTAACAAAGGCTAATGTTGCTTTGCTGATTCAGAATTCCTGAAACCTGCTGAGAAAAACTTCTGTCATAAAACTGTTGTTTTGAAATGGCAAATGTCAATATTAGATCTATTTTCTTGAGAATGTTTCAACAGGCTTGGAAAGTGAACCAAAGTTTCTGTTTCAAAAATCTTGAGCAGAAAGAGATAATTTGCTTTCAAATGAAATAACTTCTTCCAACATCAGAAAAATTGTGTTTCCTCTTCCCTATAGGAGGTTCGAATCCCGCGAACGGGCTGGCTGCATGGGCGTTTTCGTGGTTTTCCCCATGTGTAACGTGTTAAAAACGAGCCAGTTTCCCTTAGAAAGTCCTCCATGAAGGCATCCCTCCTCTTAGGCAGATAGCCCTCGAGGCTTTGCCATAATCACACACACACACACACACCTCTTCCCTATAGTTTTTTGATTAAGCTGATTTAGATGAGATGTAACGTCTACCATAAAATAAAATTTTTGGATCTACTGATCATTCATTAGTTCTGGATTATAAACACTCATTTCAAGGAGTAATGCTTTAACTTCTGTTAATAAGGATGCAAAACATTTCAAAACATTTCCTCTTGATAACCAACGCACTTTATTATTCAGCAGAAGATCTGAGTACTCGCTCTCCATTTCAACTAAAAATTCTTTAAACTGGCGATGATTAAAAGCTGTAGTAATAATGAGGTTAACAATAATATAATTATGAATTCCATAACTTTGCAAATTTCTTCTGGAAATGTCGAGCACAAAGCGCTTCTTGATGAATGATACAATGGTAAGTAAGATCTTGTCACTGATTTTTCCTTTCAAAATAATAACAAAAACGTTTCTTACCCCGGTCATTCTTTTCGCCCTGTTTGTTGCAACTGAGACAAGTTTATCGAGATTTGGTGATCTACCAGGAGACCAGAAGAAAAAGCAGAGTTGGCAGCTGTGGTTTATAAATATAAAAAACTATTTTTATTCGAATCCTGGTATATACCAACATTTTCTGTACTTTTTTTGGTTTAATTTATAAAGTAAGTTCAAAAGCAATCTAAATAAATATATATATGCATTTTTCAAGTACTGAAAAGGAAGGGCATGATGGGAATGATCTTCTAGCAATGGTGAAAGGGGTGGAATAGGGCAAAATAGGTTGAGAACCACAATGTTAGATCTTTTAAGTATTAGTTAAAAAAAAAATAAGTTTGAAGCTTTACACGGCATTTAATTATTATTAAATGAAATTTGTTTACATCTAATTAGAATTTCGGAACACTTCCGCAAAGAACCCGGCAAATGTAAACATCGCCAACTTTGGCGATAATAGTTCAAACCTGGTAATCCGGCAGATTCAACCTATTCGCTTGTAAGAAGGTTGCAACCATTCCTCTAACGTTCATTTTGTTGAATTATCACCGTCATTGTTCGCATTTGCCAATTTAAATTATTCTTCACTTATTTATTATTATTTTTTTGTATTTTCACGTTATTATTTATGAACTTTTAACAAATAGATAGAAATATTTTCATATAATAAAGGAAGTTTTCGGTGACAGATGCTAGTTTGTGGAAGAAAATATGGCGGGAGAGGGGTTAATGATAATTGGTAACATGGCTGTTAACGTAGCATTAAGCACACAGAATCATGAGGTTTCCAACCGATAAAATATTTTGACTTTGTCACCTGCCAAAATATGCATTTTAAATAATTAATTAAGTAATGTTTTTATTATTGGTATGGTCATCTAAAATTATGAGAAAAACAATATTTATGGCTTAAAACTTTAACCAGATAATATATTGTTAATGCTTTTCCAACAATAACATTTGAGAAGATTTCAGGTGTGACACACAAAGAGATGATTAAACTGAAATAAAAAGTATTATTGATTCTCTAAAATGACAGAATAGTTTTATGGATACTCAAAGTCATCAAAATTAGCAAACCACTACTTGTGTAATGAATCCAAGTGCAAATGACTCTTCAAAAGTTTTATTAACAATGCTACTGAATAGAATTTCAATACTGAAAATTATTGGCACTGTCAAATATACTATGAAAGACAGGCAGTTGTTTCAACATAAAATGCTTTAAACTGTTTACAAGTAAATTGATAAAAATAACATTGAAAAACTGTTTATGTAAAATGGATGTATTAAAAGTCATGCATTCATTAATTTATTACAGGCACATGGCTCTTATTGAACTAAGACTGTCACTGAATGATTGTTTGGAATCGACATTTCTTGCTGTCTGAAACCTACTTCACCTATGATGTAAATATGCAGTTGTGGTTCTCACTGACATAAAGTTTAGCCACTCCTGATCGATTATATATGTCTACTGTATTTATACCTATTATACTAATTATCAGATACAATTTTGAGAATATCAACAAGCAAAACACTTAAAAATTTAAAAAAGACACTTGTAGTAGAAATATTAATATTCTATATGAATTATGGAAAGTACATGTAATGAATAATACCATGACCAAACACTTAAAAAAAAGAATAGATTAAGTATTTCCTACCTCGATACTTGAGAAAGCAATCCTGTTACACAACACATAGTTAACTTTTGATTACATGATATTACATATTACATATTTAGTCCTACGAGTGGTTAAGAAGGCTGAATAGTGGTAGTTCAATCTCGGCTCAAATCCTGAAAAACGAGCTGGTTGTGCAGGTTATTTTTTTCGTATGTGTTTTGTGAATTTTGTGACATTTTCGTGGTTTTCCATGAGCCTATTTACCCTAGAAAATATTCACAAAAGCATGCCTTTTTCAGCTAGCTCTCACATGCTTTGTATATTGAATTAAGTACACACAAACCCTTCTTAATTTTAAAATGATAAAGTTATTAAGTTCACATTACATGCAACGAAGCTTTTTACAAGCCAGGATACTTTCTTTAACAATTACAGTGCTAATTAGTGCTGTACTTCTCAGTTATATGTGAAATAACATCTCAGTGTCACTGCTTGTGACACATTTGTTTCACTTAAGTCTTCTTATGCAGTCATAAGCATGAAATAAACAAAACAATAACATTTGAGAAGATTTCAGGTGTGACACACAAAGAGATGATTAAACTGAAATAAAAAGTATTATTGATTCTCTAAAATGACAGAATAGTTTTATGGATACTCAAAAACTCATGGTTATGCATGAAAAACCTAATCCATACATCCTTGGTGACTGATATTAACATAGTTTTTATGCTGCATTTGTGAACTACGCGGTTAAATTGAGTGAAATTGTGACTAAATTTCAGAAGACTTATAAAATTATGGTGTGAAAATTTAAATGTGAAATTAAAATCAAGGATACATTGGACAGAACAATCAAAAAAGAAATGTTGTCCATAAATATATTAATAATAATTAATGATAAAATGGACATTTAAAATATTCATATAATAAATATATACAATTAGTGTAATTAAAATAAATATATGCATTTAAAAATGATCTAACTTGGACCATATTTGCAATTTTTGTAATGTTATTAAATATGGACTTTAAATAAAATTTTTAGCAGCATACATCATTTGGGTTTGTTTAAATTATGGAAAAGCATGGGAGAGATATCTGCCTAAAAGAAAAGATGCCTTCAAGGAGGTCTTTCTGAAGGACACTGGTTTGAATCCACGTTACATATTGGGAATACCATGAAAACAATCATACAACTTGCCCATTAGCTTGGCTAACTAAACTACCAGAGTTCAGTCACTTTACTGTTTAGCTGCTGATGAGCTGTATATCAGTTGCAAAGCAGTGCACAAAAAATGATATATTCCTTGGTTCTCGTTATGAGTTACACAGGGTTCATAGCCACATTTTAGTTAAAAAAATAAGCACTTTTCAAGCACATTTTAAGAAAAAAAATAAGCACCTGTCTAATGACATTATACACAACTGCATAACCTTAATTAGACTTGTAATTTAAAATATGAGAAATGCAGTATTTATTAAGAGAGAATAAGCATTACCTCAACCATGGAAAATAATTACTTTTTTTTTTCCCTTTAAATTTTAAATAACAGTTCAATTTACAGAACTAGTTTACAATGAGAGAAAAAAAAAAAAAAAAAAAAACTATGCAGAACTAAACTATATTACAAGATTTAATGATGAAATTTCAGTTCAAAATAGAGAAAATAAATAATAATAAGGCATATTTATTGTATTTGCTTGGAACCTAATAATAAATACAATTTATTTTTCCACTCATATTAATATTTAAATAATTTAAATCTAAATTCTGAATATTTTCTAAATTTTCATTGTATATCAGTTTTCTCTTAACAGATATTGCAAGCAAAGTAATTTAAGTAAAAAAGAGGAACATTTCTGAAATCAGAAGACAGAAATTTGCTTCATGCAGTCATCCTTTAACAGTAAAAGCTTAACTAAGCCGCATACTTGGAAACTGGCGAATATTCGGACAGTTGAGCGTAACTTGAAAAAGAGGAGCGGAGGGGGGGGGGTTGACTGTAGCCACTTTTTAGATTTTTCCGCTAAATAAATGCTTTTGACATTTTGATATGTGAATCATATAAAAATAAACCAATGGAACTGAAAAATATTCTGCTTAGCAAGCACAGTAAAACTCTTTTAAGTGTTCATAAACAAATCTCAAACAGAACATCAAAATTAATTAATTAATTATCTCTGCGAAATATCGCAAACGTTATTGCACAATACGTGTGCCATAATTCTTCCCTACGTGATATTACGCAATCGGAATCAACAGCTGCTGAAATTGGGAGAATAAAGAACTAAATATGAGTAACTGGGGTGTTTTTCATTCTAATTTTCAACAGACGGCGTTAAATTTCCGCAATAGAATCATTCTTCGCTTGGGTTGGTAGACCGCAGAACTTTTAATCCTATTCAATCCAGATTGGAAAGTGACAAAAAAAAAAAAAAAAAAAAAGTCCGTTGCTTGTTTTGCAGCGAACTTGTAACAGTTTCAATATTTGAGATTTTGGGGAGAAAGGGGAGAACCTCCCAATCTTCGCACTATATAATGTATTGGCCAAAAAAAACTAAATTATTTTGACTATTCGATTACTTTCCCTTTATTTAAGCCATTCCGAGTATTATTCCTAAAACGCTGTGTTAAAATACAACCATTTTTGGAAGTTTACTATACTTCAGCAGTTACTGCAACTGTTATTATAAACATTCATACATATACTCATAATATAAGCATAATGATCATAATAAACACAAATATGAACTGACCAAGCGGAACGAGAATGCAAATTATTAAGATCTGGATAGAAATTTAAACGTGTATAGTATTTGGGTGGGATGAAAAGAATGCCGAATGTACCGAAATTTTCTACACCTTTCGCAATTCTTTGACCAATATAACGACGGGCACCTGTCTGTACTCTTTGTGCGCACCAAAGGTTATGTTAATGCAGAGAAAGGGGGAAAAGCTATTTCCGGGAGTATGATTCACCACCTGACATTCAATATTAAGAAAAGTTGTTTATTTAGTTTCGGCTTTGGTAGGGGGAAAATAGCGCGTTCATTAAAAAAAAAGCACTAAAAGCAAAAAATAAGCACTAAAAACAAAAAAATAAGGGCTTTAAAGAAAAAGTAAGCACCTATAAGGGCCTTTATATTTTATTTTCAAATATAAGGACTTATAAGCACTTATAAGGACCGCTATGAACCCTGGTTACATGCAAAAAAGCAAGTCTTAATAAAAATCGATATGCCAAATGTAAAGTTAATATGTTGGTTTTTTCGTGCAATACATGAACATATACATAAAATTTAAAAAAATAAGTCAGAGCAGAATATAATTTATTACTAAAAAAACTTTTATGTAATCAGTTGCAATTAAGTTTCTATTTAAATGAGAATATCTATTCATTTCATTTATGCGATCATAATGGATTTTCAATCGTAGTTTTGGAAGTACTTTAAAATTATGCAATGAAGATATTAATCGTAAATTCACAATTTCTTTAGAAACTGCACTGTTAAAAACATAAATATTTTGGAATTTTATAATACTGAGAGATATTCAAAGACAGATCTCAATTTTCCCAAGAAATTGCCAAGAAAAAGGGTCATTATTACAAAGCTCAATATTACATGATTTTTCTACTTCCATTAAGCTTTACATATTGTTTTCTGTGCTAACTTGAATTAAATACAAATTTATTTTCGTGCATCGTGTTTAACCAGTTAATTTTGAATTTTCACTTTCATATGCTTAATATATTGTTTTCTCTGCTAACGTGAATTTATGTTACTTATTCTTTAATTACTTTGATTATATTCTTTAAATATCATGTTTACGCGGCTTACTTCCATGTGTTTTAATATCTCATAACCAACGCCCATCAACCATAGGTGAACTTGGCGAGTAAAACAGCAACGGCGCCAACGGGTTCTCTGTGGATGAAAATTCAGAATTTCTAAATCAATCAAACACATTCATGAAAACAAGCAATTTCAAAAGTCATTATAATAACAGTAGTCAAGAAAGCATAAAGTTACCAGCAAGAAATCTCTAACAAAGTTAAAGATCATCCATATAATCCAATTGCTATATTAATCAAAATAAATAAGAAATTCAGTACAAAGTCTGAAATCCACGAAACGGAAAAGTACCCAATTTTTCTTGTTAGTAATTGAATAATAAAGGTGTATGGTAACCTTATATGTTGACATTACGCTTGGCGATGATTACAGATTTAAGTTAAATGTGCTAAAAAAATGTTTACGAGGAAACATTTACCAAACATTTCTTTCCATGTGATAAAAATAGATTTTGTTGATGATACTCATAGACTCAAAGATTAAATTTATGGCTATTTGAATTAAGAATAATTGATTTGTTATTCACATAAACCCAGAACCAGCACCAGGGCTCGTATGGCTGCAGAGACTCGGAGAATTTAGGACCCACAGAGACTGCATCAAGCGGTAAGATATCTAGCGCCGGCCTTCAATAAGGCTGAAATATATGTGGGAATTTATTTATTCAGAACTCTAATAAGCCTTAAGCACGTGAAAGAAATAGACATAAGTATGATAAATAACAAAACTAATATAATTCAGGCATAATTGTCTCAGTGCGTGATAGAAGCAAGATAAAATTTAACAGAACAACTTGTCGTTAGTCGCCAAGCTCATGATGCATAGCCAAATATGTACAGTGAAGGATAGCTAAATTTGATGATGATAGCCACTAATTTTAAAGGTTTTCGGATATAGCAAAACAAAGGCGAAATTTTCCAATTAACGGATTTTGTAAAGAAATGTGGACAAGCTGTAATAAATGAGGATGATATAAAAGAAGTTTTCATTGTGATGACAATCCTTCTCAATCATCAATCAATTAATGAATGGCGAAATCTGTAGTATAGTTCTAGATCCAGAAAATACGCTACTGATAGTGAAGAAAGTGACAGAGAAGTTACTGACAACGAGAAAATTTTGATTGACAAATTAATCGGAATTCTCGAAACAGCAGTTACAGGACTTACACAATGTAACTAAGCAAAGGATATGCCTGTCTACAGAATTAAAGAGAATGTATTAGCGCAACAAACGGAGCAACTTAAACAACTTGCATTGAGAGAAATGTTTAATAAGGCAAACAAATCAATATTAAGCTTCTTCTTTTTTTTTTTTTTTTTTTTTTTTTTTTTTTTTTTTTTTTGTAAATTTTGATACCCTTTAGGTCATAAATACTTCATTATTTCACGAACTTTATCCATGTACACGTCGATCTATTTTCACTTAAAAAAAAAAAATCCCCGAATTTCACAAAAATAGCATTGTGCACTCTTTTAACTTTATCCATGTACACGTCGACCTATTTTCACTTAAAAAAAATCCCAGAATTGCACAAACTTGCATTGCACACTCCCTTTACTTTGTCCATGTACACATTGATATATTTACACTTAAAAAGTCAAAGGAGCACCAAATTCTACAATATAGGGGAAAAAAATGCAAAATCTCAATAAAATACATTTTAAACCAAAAAATAAAATAACATAGAAAAGAAAAAACATGTTATATATTTAAGCACTACCAAAAGCAAATATTCACTTACCATGATTTTCGAGTTCGCTTCGTACACCCCGAGCCACGTAAAAATCAAAATATCAATCATACTCAAATGATTTTTTTCAAACCAGGTACTCTTTCTGATCGAACACTTCACATAGTGACCATCTGAACTTTTCTTCCTACAAACCCATTCAAATCCATCTAAACGATTTTTACGTTCGACTAGACGCATATCCTTCCTACATACAAAACACTTATAATGGCTACTAAGTAAACCTACATTTACACACCAGTCAATTAAAGCTCTTTTCCCCTTTTGCTCCAAATTGTACAGAAACTTCAAATTAATCTTACTACATTCGGCCATTCTACTGTCTAAAGAATCAAACCAACACACACCACAAAAACGCTTACAAAACATCCCATGATTCAAAATTTCCCAGAATCATGCACCTGATTATGTCACAATAGGGTTTCCATAACATTCAACTACTCAGGCTACCATAAATGAAACAACAACTTGGTGATAAATCAAACAACAACTTCACCATAATACAAGGGGTACCTTAAAGTCTACTCTACCCCAATTTTTTTACTTGCTATTTTCAAGTTGGCAATTTTGAGAAACGTGCGGAGCAGTGGGTGATTCTGCACTCTCCCAGTTTGTCGCAAGGGCTCTTATAGGATTTTACCCAAATTTTAATTAACATAATCTAATATTTTAAAGTTGCAATTGCATAACATTATGGGAAGAAACGTATTCATGGAAAGGTTGTTTCACATTACGGAAAGCTTCTATCAATCTACAACTTTTATTTATTTTTAATTAAAACAAATTTTAAGACTATTTAACAGGAAGAAAGAAATAAAATAGAATGGAAATATCCCCATTATAAATAATCAATAAAGATCCTGAATTATTAAAAAAAAAGTGTGGAAATTTTTCTCTTCCTAAATATTTAACATTACTGGATAAATAGTAGCATTTAGGCTGATTAGCATATTTCAGCTAAATATCCACTGTATCCTTAATTCTTACTCATCTATTACAATATAAATATACCTAAGTTTGAAAAATAATATTAGGTACTTTTCCGTTTTGCCGGCACAAACGATAAAGTCGCCAATAATGGTACAAGTGATGCCAAACGGAATATCTTCGCTGGCAAACTTTTACCCTTCATTTTCAAAACAAGTCGCAGCCATTTCTTATCAGATTGATTGTTTCTTTCAATACTGACATACAATTACATAGAATTTTTACAAGATAGTTAAATTTTTTGCCCTAAGACCATTCGCGGTAATTAATTACGATGCAATCACACTTCTCACCTGAACGCAAAGATATAGAAAAGGAAAATCAAGGGTTAAATTCATCAAATCTAATGAGAATGCACTAGCGAAGTAAAGCACTGCGGTTTTACATAATTTCTGAGTAAGCTATTCGTACGAATTAAAATAATTCTTGCATTTGAACTTGTATTCCATAAGATTTAACTTGAAATTAATGTAGATAATTACTGAGAGAATTATATTTTTGTAGCGTAGTTTACATGAGATAAGATCACTTGGGGTCACGTGATATGAACCGGCGAATCAGGATGAAAGCAAAGTAAATTCTTAAATTAATGTCTTTTTACAAATTTATTGTCTTTATTTATTGGTTTTTTACAAAATTTTAAACCATACTAAAATGCTTATGCCTTCAAAATAAAAAATTCTTAAAACTAACATTGGTTAAATTTTTTATGTGTATACGGTATGTTGCTGCCAATAAAGTCTGCTTGGCGAGATTTGCGCCGGCGAAATGGAAAAGTACCCAATATTATAATTAAATTGTCTTGGACTAAATATCTCACAAGATTAGTAAAGTTCTGCTTCAAGTAAGAGAAAAGCAGTTATGTAATTAATTGATAATACTGTATTATATTCTACAAGACATCTTTGTGTGTTTTCCAAGAGGTTTCACCTTTCAAATTCTGCCCTGCTTCAGAAAATATGTTATAGTGTCAAAAGCTGTTAAATACATGATTTTAGAAATTTTCAGAAAGATCATTTCAAAAATTTGGTTAATCTTTGGAACATGGTAACAGGTAGTTTGGTGACATTTTGGTAAGGTGATAAAGGTTACTAGCTAGGATTTTAGCAATAATCTGAGAAGTACACAGTTCGAATCACAGATTATTTTGTCTCAGAGAAATGAGAGATCATGAGACATGTCATGTGACATTTTCCGGAAAATTCCAAACAGGATTTTAGCTAATAAGCACTTAGAAACAATTTCGCTGCTAAAGTGCAGAATCGCCCACTTATTTGTTTGGTGCTTTTTACAAGAGTAAGAAGAATTGGATTTTTGTAATTTTTTTTTTTTTAATTTTTATTTTTTAAGTGAAAATAGGTCAATGTGTACATGGATAAAGTCATTTTTGTGTGCGCAATACCAAAGTGTGCACAATGCCATTTTTGTGCAATTCTGGGATTTTTTTTAAGTTATAATAGGTTGATGTGTACATAGATATCGTGTATATGCAATTCTTAAAAACGCAGCAAGCAGTGGGCGATTCTACACTTCCTCCCAATTTCGCACCTAATCTTCGTCATGATTAAGCACTTTTGTTCCATAAAAGTTCTAGCATAAGCGTAATTCGGCTACCAGATTGTTGGAAAAAATTTTGAGTAAAAAAAAAAAATAAAATAAAACATGGCTTTACTTCGTGAAAACAAAATGGCATCCAAAAAAAAAAAAACTAGCAGGTTGCTGTAGCAGGGATGGTCGCCAAAGTTTCGCCAAGTTACCATAATCCGAAGATTCACCAAAAATTTTACTAAAAAATTCCCTTTTTCTACTTGCAAACTAATAACAAATTTAAGAGTTTCTAGTTTATTTACAGTGTGAGCTCCATCTAAGGTATTTTGTGCGTTATGGCATTTTGTCCCATTTTTAACGAGCATTTTAAGCTAAACATACGGTTCTGAAGAATAATGGTCAACTTAATATAACATGTGACATGACGAAAATATAGTCAGCCTATTTTTGAACTTATACTTAACATCTGGATTTATTGTAAAATGAAGACTAAGAAAACGCATAATTCAAGGAAACTAACATTTTATACTTTTAGTTTCGCACATTTAAATATTCTGGCACTTTTTTAGGAAACTACACATATTCGATTACATTTGGATATCAAACATTTTACTTTAATTGTATATTGAATTCCTACATACAAACAGATCACGAATATAAATATTTTCGCTCTAGTGTAGAACTGAGTGCCCCTTCGCTTCACGACAACTTTTTTAAATTTTGGCGATGAAACCTTACTTCTGGTTACCATGATAGTTTTAACTCTGTTTTAGCTTCCTGATTTTATTTAAATGAAAATAGATTGATGTGTACATGGGCAAATTTAAGGCAGTGCGCAATGCCTAGTTTGTGCAATTCTAGGATTTTTTTTTTAAGTGAAAACAGATCAATGTGTTCATGGACACAGAGTCTGTACAATTCTTTGACTTCTTATTTTTGTTTTGTGTAGCGACCATCAAGAAATTGTACCTTCCTGGTGCCGATCTTGGCATCAAAAAAAGAATCGCCAAAAAACAAGGGGCACCCAATTGTAAACTTTTACCAATATTTTGTGTATTTGAAAAAATATATATATAAGTGAATACATACACAGCAAGCCTTTTGAAGCGTTCTTCTTCATCACCCGCATCAATATCCATTGAAGTCTCGGAACTTTTAAAAAGAAAAGCACACGGTAAATAACACATTTGTTCATTGGCGCAAACACAACCAGCGAATCAGCTTTACGTTTCAACGTTGCCAAATCGCGCAATTTTCGACAAAACTATGCTGCCAAACTATGCATTCACGTGCTTGCGTTTTTGGGAAATTTTCCCTGCTCTTTTTTCTTAAACGCACATATGTTAAAATAACTTTTCTATTAAAATTAATTTATAATAAAAAGATCTTGCCCCCCAGATGGTATAGTGTTTAGGAGCTACTCTAATTTTTCATTATTTAATTTCTTCAAATATAATGCAAGACTCTAACATTTGGTGGCAACAGTTTGAAAAGTAAAACGAACATTTATAATAGTGATTCAACGGGGAGATCAGAGATCATTATTCGTTAAGTAGTGTTCGACCCGAGGGCCTTTACCACTACATGTTTATCAATCCCCTAAGGACCTGTAAAAGTTCGTTAAATTCCATAAACTGGAAAAGTCGTATGCATTTGTAATAAAAGTGCAAAGTCTTCAGTTGCGAAGAAGTTGATCAGGGGTGACGCTGTAGCCTTGGCTACTAATGTTTAAAATTAATTTATGACTAGTAACAGCATGAATTATAAACAAATAGCTAAGTTATTGCATT
Organism: Stegodyphus dumicola; assembly: GCF_044657685.1. Classification (NCBI taxonomy): domain Eukaryota; kingdom Metazoa; phylum Arthropoda; class Arachnida; order Araneae; family Eresidae; genus Stegodyphus; species Stegodyphus dumicola. The sequence continues at coordinate 1,794,678 of NC_140770.1, read as the reverse complement.
TTATTTTCCAGCTATCGAAATGCGACGCTACGAGCAACGTTTTGAAACCAAAACCTAGCAATCATGAATCAGAACTAGAACTAATTGCCATTCAGCATAAAGAAATTTAAATATAAATATGAATATTAACAAAATATTAAAGTTAATTTTATAAAATAATTAAACACATGAACAAATATATGAAATAAAAAATAATTATTTCTCATGCAATAACTGGGCCACTACACTACTCCCCCACCAGTAACTAAGTTACGTTACGAAGATGGAGAAATAGGTAGTAACTAGTATTGCAGTGTTAACCACTATCAAAATAATTTAGTCAGTCCTTGAATCTAACAGGTAAACGTATAGTTCTGCCTGTGCGAGAAGGTTTTTGATTCACATCCGAATTTGAGTCCGGTCTCTGCAAATTACTGTAGTCAGGTTGTATCAACTGAGAATTTTCCTCAGCTAAAATATATGCTGGTTTCAGGCGATCCAGGGATACATTAACATGTTTTCCTTTTGTGCTAATAGTAAAATATTTGTCCTTGCGATCAATAACAGGAAATGGTCCTTCATAAGGAGGTTCCAAAGGTTTTTTTTATCCGATCTATTCGCTGAAACACATGAGAACAAGTTTTTAAGTCTTTATGGACAAATATCGGTTCAGATGAATTTTTACGAATTAGTCTCGGTCCAACAACTTCCATCTGTTTCTGGAGTTTATTAGCAAAAGTCTCCGATGCTGTCTGGATACTTGGTTCGCTGAAAAACTCGCCAGGAAGTCTGAGACTCTGGCCATAAACTACTTGCGCAATAGAATGATTGGTATCTTCTTGAATAGTGCTGTTGAATAGTTTACAAACCCAAAAGTACTGTTGGTAACGTGTCCGTCCAAGATATGTTGTTGTGGGCTTTTAATGCTGTTTTCAATGTTCGATGAAGGCGCTCAACATTGCCATTACACGAGGGGTGGTAGGCAGTAGTGTGTTGTAAATTGATGCCACAGATTTTGGACAAAGCTCGTAATGTATCACTTTTAAATTGGGATCCACGATCACTAATGAGTTTACTTGGCGTTCCGAAACGCGCAATCCAGTTGCTATAAAAGGTTCTTGCGACGTTCTCAGCAGAAATATTTTCTAAAGGAATTGCTTCCATCCAATTCGAAAATCTATCTATGCAAGTAAGACAATAAATATTCCCTTTAGATGGTGGAAGTGGTCCTATGAGATCGATATGGATGACAGAAAATCTTCCTGGTGATACTTCAAACTCACCTAATTTTGTTTTGGTGTGCCGATTGATTTTAGCTTTTTGGCAATGAATGCAGGTTCTTGTCCACAACTGTACATCTTTTTTTATGTTAGGCCAAATGAATTTTGATGTCATTAATTTCATAGTCGATTTTATTCCTGGATGTGATAAACCATGAATTCTTTGAAAGACGTGTTTTCTGAAAGCCTGAGGAATATACGGCCGAACATGTTTAGTTGATGTATCACACCACAAATATTTCCCCGATGGTAGAGAACATTGCTTGAAATTCAAGGAAGTAGTGGTTTGCAAACTCTTCAGTTCTTCATCTTGAGTTTGTTCATCAGCTATTTTATCATAATCTATCGATGAAATTTCATTAACTCTAGATAACGTATCCGCCACAATATTATTCTCACCTTTTAAATATTTGATATCAGTCGAAACCTGGGAGATGTATTGAAGTTGGCGAGCATGTCTAGGTGTTGCTTTGTCAAGTTTTTGACGAAAGGCGAATATTAAGGGCTTGTGATCTGTATAAATTGTAAATACTCTTCCTTCTAGATAATGCTTAAAGTGTCTAACTGAAAGATATATGCTTAATAGTTCTCTATCACAGGTGCTATATTTTTGCTGAGTATCACTTAATTTTTTAGAAAAAAATGCTATTGGCTTCCACGAGGAGTTTTCATATTGTTGCAACACTGAGCCAATCGCCGTATCTGAAGCATCTGTAAATAACGCCAGAGGTAATTCAGAATTGGGAAAAGACAACAGTGCCGTGTTCACCAGGTCATTCTTGCACGTTTCAAACTGTTTTTCAGCTTCTTCAGTCCATTCGATTTTACGTTTGTCCCTCTTTTTAGCTCCCTTGAGATACGCATGTAACAATGCTTGATTCTTCGCTGCATCCTTTATATAACGACGATAAAAGTTAAGTATTCCAAGAAAGGTTCTAAGTTCATGAATTGTTTCTGGTCGTTTGTAGTTAGTAATAGCTTGAACTCTTTCTGGCAAAGGACGGGAACCCTTAGGTGTAATTAGGTAGCCTAGAAACTCGATTTGGGGAACAGCAAAGACAGATTTTGAAACATTAATTCTTAACCCAAATGTATGTAATCTTTCGAAAACTAATTTAAGGTGATTTTCGTGTTCTTCATGGGTACTGGATGCAATGAGTATATCGTCTAAATAGGGAAAAACGAATTCTAATCCTCTAAAGACTTCGTGAATAAATCTTTGGAACGTTGCAGGAGCATTTTTTAAACCGAAACTCATTACATTAAATTCGTATAAACCGAAAGGAGTGATGATAGCCGTTTTACATTTGTCTTCTTCTGCAATGGGAATTTGAAAATAAGCTTTGAATAAATCAATTTTAGAAAAAATATTTGTACCTCTTAAAATATGATGAAAATCTTCAATGCGAGGAATTGGGTATCGATCAGGTATCGTCTGCGCATTCAATCGTCGGTAGTCTCCGCAAGGACGATATGAACCATCCTTTTTCGTAACAAGGTGCAAGGGGCTTGACCACTGGGAGTTTGATGGACGAATTATTCCATTGTCAAGCATAAATTTAAATTCCTCTTTAGCTATAGCTAAGCGTTTTGGATCGAGCTGTCGTGCCTTTGAATAAACGGGTTGACCAACAGTCGAAATAAAATGTGTAACACCATGTTTAATTTGTGTAGGAAAAAGGTTAGGTTTAGAAATTTCGGGATATTTCGACAGTAAATCGAAAATTTTTATGGATTTATTTAATGTGGTTACTGAGTAATCACTGGAAATAGCAGCGACATCACACTGGACACAAAGCTGTGTTACGCCATCAATTAATTTTTTCTTATTTATATCGACAAGCAATTTATATTTGTGAAGAAAGTCAGCTCCTAAAATACCTTTTGTGACATCAGCAATTATGAATGGAAACTGAAAATCACGACGTAATCCCAAATCAAGAGTTAGCGTTTTTATGCCATAAGTGGAAATATCTGTGCCATTAGCTGCATACAGTTTATATTCAGTTTTACATTTATTCTGTGAAGTAGCAGGAATTATGCTTACGTCAGCTCCGCTATCAATAAGAAAGTGCAAATTTGATCTTCGGTCACGAACGAATAAACGAAATTTGCGACAATCCTTCATATTTTCTGCAGCAGCGTTTGCCGCTGAACCTACTGCAGATTCGAGTTTTCCTGGTTTTTGAAATCGTTTTTTACCCAAGCACACGGAGGCTTGCATTTCTCTAGAATGAATTTTGCTCCAAAACGAAAGTGATAAAAACAAAATTTGCCAGTAGGGTCATATCGTTTACGAGGTTGGCTTCGAGATCGTGAACGTGAATTACGTAAATCCGAGTCCCTTCGTCTTGAGCGAATGGTTACTTGATCAATTTTTTGTTCAAGAAAGGTAATTCTTTGCAACAAATCATTTGCGGGAACAGAAGGAGCATTAGTACTAAATACTTCTGGTTTCCGATTCATATCACTAATTTTATCTGCCATAGACGCTAACTTGGTTACATCTTCATCACTAACTAATAATATATTTTTTATGGCGTCAGGTAGCTTCTCCAGCCATAAAGTTTTGATTAGATTTTCAGACACATCTGTAGTAGCAACTGATCTCAACTTCTGCAAACGTTGGCTTGGTTTCATGTCTCCAAGTTCGATACCAGTAATCAAACGTTTAATCCGTACATTTTCACTTTCTTTGAATAAATGTAATAACCTAATTTTAGCATCCGAATATTTTGTGGCACTATCGTTCGTTACAATGTCCCAAATATTTTCGACGAACTTAGGTTCAAGCTGTGAAACTAAATAATTAAATTTCGTTTCTTCTGAAACGATATTTCTAAGTTTGAACTGAGCTTCAACTTGAAAAAACCATATTTCCGGTTTATCAATCCAAAAAGGAGGTATTTTCACACTCACCTTATGAAGCTCCGGTGACTGTATCGTATCTTTCATAGCAGTTTCAGAAGAGTCATTTGTTGACATTTCGAAAATTAATCAGGGTCACCACGATGTAGCCTTGGCTACTAATGTTTAAAATTAATTTATGACTAGTAACAGCATGAATTATAAACAAATAGCTAAGTTATTGCATTTTATTTTCCAGCTATCGAAATGCGACGCTACGAGCAACGTTTTGAAACCAAAACCTAGCAATCATGAATCAGAACTAGAACTAGTTGCCATTCAGCATAAAGAAATTTAAATATAAATATGAATATTAACAAAATATTAAAGTTAATTTTATAAAATAATTAAACACATGAACAAATATATGAAATAAAAAATAATTATTTCTCATGCAATAACTGGGTCACTACAACGCCATATATCGGCCACAGATGAAGTTTTCGTTGGATAAGCTATAATAGCAACTAATAATTTTGGCATATCTTTTACACATTATCGTAGATTTGACACAGTATCGTACAGTAAAAATGGAAAATAATATATACAAGTCCCAGAACTTTTTTTTCTTTCGTCTGAGGCGAAAGTACCTATATCTTAATACTCATAGGGAAGGAGACGCGTATTTCCAAACCCTACCCCACTTTTCAAATTTTTGACGTCACGGAAATATCGACTAGTTTGGCAAGACGCCTACCCCACTTTTGACTACTACGGTGCGCTTTCGAAAGAATTGTGCTCCTGAATAGTGTGTTTAGGTGCTAATTGTGAGATTTTCGCAATTTAAATTATTATGAGTGGAAATTTACGCAAAATCTTTAGTGAATGGTTATTGTTTAACGCCGTAGTGTATTTGAGGAAAGAGGAGAATAATTCACTGCTGATGTATACATTAACAGTATGAAAAGTCTGGAAGGTGATAAATGCAATCGGCAATAAATGTGCTGCATTTCATCGCAAAATTCAGCGACGCCAGTAAAATAAACGAAAGTGTTTGAAAAACTTATCCACATCTGAAGCCACTATACAAAAATTATATGTGTGCCAATACAGCAATTTAAATAATAAAAAAAAAAAATTGCAGAAAACTTCAGATCAAGGAATAAGAATTGCAGTGCCTCTATGTGCTTAAAAACTACGAAGCATTCTGCAGACTTTCGTGCCAAAATCAAGTTTGACAAATAGATTAATACATTTTATTGTTTCTTTTAGTGTATATATTTCAAAATTATTAAAATAACTTGAACAGTTTATTGCTGTTCAAGTTGCTTAAAACAGCAATAAAGTTCATTTATAAAGATACACAAGGAACTTCATAATTCATTGCTTTGATGAACAACTGAAATTTACTAAATTACCTAACTTTATAACATTAAATATCTTTGTAACTGTGTTATTATGCTCTGTTTTATAAAAGCTTCTTAACTAGTTCTAAAAGCTAACTACTAACTAAAAGCTTAGTTACTTACTATTCATTTGTTATACATTAAAATATTTTCTGATTTATTTACTAAATGTATTAAGAATTTCCATACATGCTTGTGCAGTGTGAATGCATGTTTGTGTAATGAACTTTGATTTTCATGAACGAAAAAGAAATACAATCTCCGAATAAGTGTTTTCCAGTTCCTGTGTTTAGCTGTAAAAGTAAATTCACTTCAAGTATGTGTCTGTGTAATTTTGACGATGTAAATGCTGAAATGTATGTATAGTAAAAACTCGACAAAAAAAATATCCGGAAAGCTCTTGAAATTTTGGATAGCCGAGCATATAAAAAATGAAATATTGTAATAAGTGAATAACTTTGAGTGTAAACATCCAGCTTTAGCTATTTCCTGGTCCACATGTCAAACAGAAGTTAGACGAGTAAAATCCAATACATATTATCAACAATAATACAAGATCCTTCAGACTATATATAGACCATTTCCATCAATAAAAAGAATAATAATGTCATCCGCTTTCTCAAAATAAATCTTCAAAGAGAGAAGACCGTCACCGACCAACTAAGTCAGTATCAAGTAGATTATCTGGCAGATTTTATTATAACACAAGAATCTTATTGCATCACTGGCAGACTAGGAAAAATTCCAAATAACTGGACAATTATTCAACGTCATGCTTGAACCGGTGTTTTATCTCCTCGTACAGCCATATTCATTCCAAACAATAAATGGAATTCTACAATAATGATTAATACTCGAGATATAATCACAATTTTAATCAATACTAATGCATCTCAGCTTCTTATTACTAGTATCTATATATCTCCGTCAAAAATCCAAATCAAAACTTATCCATACTAAATGAAATCTTACAACAATAATAATAGTCGCATGTTATTAGTGGAGACTTTAACTCCCATAGTACTTAATGGGGATACTTACAAACCGATCAGAGGAGACCACAGAGGAGAAATACTTGAAGAATTTTTAAATGCAAACAATCTCATTCTACATAATCATTTTACTGACCGACCTACCTTTGATAATACCTACAATAAAGATTGGACTGATCTTCTTATTTCTGCAACACATCTTGATAATAAAATTAACAACAGATCAATACTAGATGAACACTGAATCTGATAACAAATATATCTCTTTTGATATAACTGAATATACGTCCTTTACTGCACTTACAAGATATAAAATCAATAATAACAAAGAAAAGAAATTTCAACAAAAGTTCAATTCAATTTCAAATGACTTTCTAAATTCTATTATTCTGTGTACAAAAAAAAAAAAAAAAAAAAAAAAAAAAAAAAAAAAAAAAAAAACAGAACTTAATAATATTACCAAGGAACTTATCAGAAAGTTTCAAGATACCTAAGAACGTACCTTCTTCAAAAGATCATCAATTCCCATTATAAAAATCAACTGGTGACGAAAGAACTCCGCAAAGAAACACACAAAACACGAGCATTACGAAGAAATCTCAAATCATCGCAAAATGATGAAGAACGACTAAACCGACTTCAAAAATACAAAAAACGAAAAGCCTCATATAAAAAGCAAATAATGTCTGCAAAGCTTTAAGCATAGTGCAACTATTGTTCAAACAACCAGTATACGTATGGCTCATTGTACAAAATTGAAACCAACAAAATCTTCCACCCAACGCAACTTACAGTCACTAATACGGGAAATAATGATAAAAATGTTACGAAGATCACTTTAGAAAACATCCTAGATGTTATTCTACCAAACGAACGCATATATGATGATTCAACTGAACAAAGATTAATTCGTTTTAATCTACTTCCACGAAAATGATATCCCATTTACATCCATGAAACTCAATCGAATTATTGAAAAACTCAATAACAAAAATGCTCCTGGACCAGATAGAATCTGCATTCAAATTATACATAAAAGCTCTTGGAGAAATTCTTGAACGTTGTATTATAGGAAGACTTGAATACCAATTTCAACATCAAAATTTCATCAAGGAAAATCAGTATGGATTTAGGCAGCAAAAATCTACCATTCATGCAACCAGTGCAGTCCTACATCAAATCGATGTTAATAAAATCAATAACCTACACTCCGCAATAATCAGCTTAGATCTTGAATCAGCCTTTGATTCATTATGGCGGCCTTCAATTAAAGAAGCACTTAGAAATATTGAATGTAATTATAATATCTATCAAATAACAAATAATTTCCTTGATAATCGCCATAATCTCATTTTATATAATAATACTTTAATCAGAAGAAAACAAGTTCGTGGATGTTCACAAGGCGCATGTATGAGCGCAGAATTATGGAATATTACATTTAATAAAATTATAAAAAGTGCCTGTCTTCCTTTTCCTAAAATTACTGCTTTCGCCGATGATGCCGCATTTGTTATCAGTGGAAGGTCCTACTTAATCCTTCGAAGAAATTGTCAAGAAATAATAGCCATATTCCAGCAAAAATGCAAGAAAATTAAACTTGAAATTTAATCCTTCAAATCTAGAATCATGACAAATAATAAACCTGGATAAAATCTTACTAAGCAACTTTCTGTTAAAACAAATGGCGAAAAAAATCAAGCATACTAAATCAATCAAATACCTAGGAAATTATAATACATGAAAACAACATCTTATCGAATATCTCAAAGAACTTAAAATTCGCACACATTCTATAAGTCAAAATCTTCGACATGTGCATGGCACAAACTGAGGTTTAAATCGCCATATCACCAAATTACTATGTCGTACAGTAATAACCAAAATGATTACCTACGGCTCTGCCATCTGGGCATTCCCTATAACCACAAGAAAAAAAAATTCTTACCTCAACACAACGACAATTTAATCTTAATATTTCCAGAGGCTTTCGAAATACCTCCACAACTACTCTTAATATCTTAGCTGGAACTATTCCACTCCATGTCGAATCCATTCAGGAAGCAATTGATTCTACAATATATGAACTTCGCCATAATATTACTTATAACAAAACCATATATATCACAGAGGATTACGAAATGTGCCCTGCTCCTTACAATAGACATCTCCTGCTGTATCACACACAAAAATAAAAACAGCAATAAACACTAAAACTAAAAACAATTCAATTGAAGTATTTAATTATAGAATCAAATATTAATACTGACCGTTAATCTGCCATCTATGCTATCTCTAACCCAGAAAATCAGACTTCTATTGTTTATGACATCAATAACCTCTCTAAAACAACAGATAATTTAAAAATTCATATATCATGGATACGAGGCCATAGTAGAAATGCCGGTAACTTAACATTTGACAAACTTGCAAAGAAGCTGTTCCTAATCAAGAAAGCAATTTTCTATATACGAAATTTCCCAAATCTTATCTTCGACTGCCCATAAAAGAACAAATTACCCAAATATGCCAAGAACAATGGAATAACGCATCTACAGGTCGATGAAATTACTAGTTCTACCCCTATTGGAATACTGACGCCAAGAGTACATAATCCTTTTTAACATGTAATAGTACTGGCCATGGGCCATATCGTGTTTATTTTCATCAAAGAAACTTAATAGACACTGACTTCTGTATATGCTGCTAGAAAGGAGACAGTGATCACTATCTTTTCTCATCTCCTCTCAAGAAAACGTTTCATATTCGCGCACCCAGAAATATTGATATATAATTCAAAAGAACAAACAGCAAACTTCAACATCTTCATTCTAATATGAAACAAATTCACCAAAACGTAACACAATTGGATTAAATCTATGCATAGTAACCCCATCTACAACAGACGAAATATAACAAAATATTTAATTTTCACCTTTGTAGAATTTTAAGATAATTATCGATCTTTGTCACAAATACTTATTTGTACTGATCGTAATAAAAAAAGCCTTGCAAAATCCATAATAAACAGAATGAAATATAAAAATTGAGTCGTCAGAGTAAACTAGAACTGAAAAGGTGAGTCATGATATTAATTTGCTGTGTCATGACAAAAATGAGCTATGAATATTGTATGAGTCATGTAAAATATATGAACTTAAACGAGAAACTTTTTATGATCTCTGTAATCATGAACACTTTAGTCACTTATGAACTCTGCCTAATGAATACTGAAAACTATTTGTGATCATGAACTCTAAAATAAAATTTTATTCTCTTCTACATGTTATACTTCTATTTTATTAATTTTATTATATGATATATCATATATTATCCTATACTTTAGCACTTTATTCAAAATTATAATTTTATTATATGATATATTATGTACTATTCTATACTTTATGTATTAAGCTATATTTTATTTCCTATATTTTAAGTATTATTCAGTATTTGTCATGATATATTCGGTTTTAGCATTTTATTCTAAATTTGGAAAATTCAAAATTTTGTTATAATGGCACATTATGTGTTATTGTATACTTGATGTATTATTCTACATATATTTTTCTTCTATTTTAAGAATTATTCCAAATTTGCCATATGATATCTCTACATATAATAAAAGAAAGAGTCTGTCTGTGTGTTGTGTGTGTTTCTTTCGTTCGCGCTGCGCGTAAGCTAATAGACAGAGGGCTACAAAATTTGCTACATGAGGTGTATCTAGACAAGGGCCAGTGCACCTCGAAGCGATTTTTTCGAAATTCGAATTCGAATTTTTTTTTATTTTATGTTTTGTGACGAAACCGCGTCATTTTGAGACATAATGGGCTATAGGAAAGCGAGATTTTACTCTACACACTCCATTTTCAAATCGTCATGAAACGTAAGCACTTAGATATTTTACGAACTTAAAATAAATTTCTTGTTTCAATAAATCGATTAAATACGAATTTATTTAACAAATGGAGCTTAACACATTTTCAACGGGATATTTTCTAAAAATGTTTATTTTTAAAAATGTACAGTTTATTTTTCTTTGATTTTTGGACACGTTAAACATTCATCCTTGCGACTGCTTTTACAAAAAACTTTTGGAAAACTGATAATATTTTGTACTTTTAAAAATATGTTTAAATGAAGCTTCCGAGTACACTTCGCACATCTCACATCTTTAAAAATGTGATTTTGGCAACAATTTTCCTGTTTATTGTTGTTGATATATTTTTGATGAAATCGCATCATTTTGAATAGTTTCATTCTTTTAGAAATAAGGGTTTGGCAACAATTTTTCATCATATTTCTTATGTCACTGTTTTTAAGAAATCGGCATATTTCATTGTCATGTATATATATATATATATAATACATTTTTATTGATTTTTTTGATAAAGTTGTTCTGTAGAGTAAAATTCTGCGCGGAATTTTATGTTTTTTGAGTTGTTTTCATGTTAATTTTTGCTTATTTCACTGTTTGTAAAATACTGAAAAGTTTTGCATATTTTTTTTTCTTCAACGGAAAGTTGGTTAATTTTTTATTATGATAATAATTATTTGCATTAAGGGTGTAGGGTTTATATTTATTTTAAGTTTAAACTATCTTTCCTGTCAAGCCTTACTTTCCCCTGGAATTGCCAATGCCAGAGTATGTAAATTTTAGTAGAACGCGCAAAGGATTCAAATTGTCAGCGGAAGTAATCTGAGTTAAATAGAAGGGAAACGAGTTCGAAGGTGTGCTTTCTTGCTTCACGAGCGTGGAGGTGGCTAGTTAGAAATTGAAGAACCACGCGTTTCGGCCTGTGTGCTTGCCTCGCCAGATTGTTAATTTTTCAACGTAATATTCAGAAGTTTGCTGAATTATCAGCGGTATCTTAGAACGCGGTGAGGTTAGTTACGTTTAGAGAGCCTCGTACTTAGTCACTTGTTATTATTCTTTTTTAAGTTTCTTATTTTTATTTTACCGCCGGGTCGGCGTAGTTTGTGAGCGTCAAGAGCACGCATTTGTAATTTCTAAAGTTGAATAAAAAGGGATTTAAACCCTTCTCAAGACTTTGTCTACTTTCCAGTTCTTAGCAGTCACCACTATTGTTGCGTGCAAACATAACATTAGCGCCTTAACACTTGTCGAACTGAAATGGCCGAAAATTGGATGGAAGTTGCTGGAGAACAACAAGAAATGGCAAGCCAATTGGAAGGATTCGGATACCTGGTCCAGACGATGACAGCGTCAATCAAGCCAAACGTCAATTTCGAAGGAAAAAATTCGGTGGCGATATTTCTAGAATGCCTCGACAATCACTTCCAGCTCTACCCTGTGCCTGAAAGACAAAAAGTTGCCATCTCCACATCTGCACTAAGAGGACAGGCCGCGCTATGGTGGCAAGAATATAGGCAAATTTTTATTAGGGGATTTCGGAGGCCAGACATATACATTTGAAAATTTCAAAAAATCGTTATTAAAGGCCTTCCCCATAGTGAAAGATCGAGCAAGGTTAGAAGCCGAACTGTATAGTTTTTATCAACGGAATATAGAAGAGTTGACGGACTTTATTCTGCGAAAAATTAAGCTGACGGATATGCTGTATGGGAAGAAACCCGACGCGGAGATTATTGAAATAATCTTACCAAGATTGTTACCTGCTGTTCAAGACTACTTCGAAATTAGAAACTTAAGCACATTGCAGGAGCTCTTCGAATTAGCGGTCAAGTTCCAAAATCGCAGAATAGCGGAAAAAGCTAGAGGGGCATCGTATTCTCAAAGTATCCGAAGACAATCTTCAAATGAGCAGACCAGAAATGCAAACCGCTCTTATGGGGGAAAGTGCTATCAAGCAAGGTCATCGAAACTCGAAGGTCAAGGCCCAAAAAGGAAATTTGAAAACAACCGTCCGCGTACCCAGAAGGCAGAAGTTGAAAGAAAAGCTTTAAACGAGTAGAGGGGCCTGTGAAAGCGAGGGTCCAGACCCCGGAAGTTTTGAAAAAACCCTCAGGAAGACACTTAAATACGGTCATCGTAAAGAACTCACAGTTACCAATTATACAAGTCCTGGTTGGCGATGTACCAGTAGAAGCCCTCATCGATACAGGAGCAGAAGGTAATTTTATGAGTGATATTTTTTTTAAGAACTTTAATAGGTTTCGATTATTTAAAAATAAAAACACAGAAATCATAGCAGCGCAAGGACAAACTTGTCATTGTATTGGAAAACTATCTTTAAAAATTCAAGTTCAAAACGAAAGCCTTAAAGTATTAATTATTGTAGTAAAAAATTAATAATTAATCCACTTATTTTAGGTATGGAGTTTTTAAAAGCCGCGAAGGCCAAACTGAATTTTCAGGAAAGTTCTATCGTGCTGGAGATGGATCGGAGGGTGGTGGAATCAGTGGAACAACCGCAAGTTGAGCTTAGCCATTTGAATGACCATGAAAGTCAAGCCATCCAGCAAGTGGTGAGTACTTTTTCAAACTTGTTTTCAGAACGGCCTGGTAGCTGTCAAATAGTTACGCATGAGATACAGTTAACTGCCGACAAACCCTGTAGGACTAAACCTTACCGCTATGATAAACAAAAAGACCAAATCATAGAAGAACATATTCAGGAAATGTTAAAGAACAAAATAATAACGCCCATAAATAGTGAGTACGCGAGTCCAGTCGTACTATGTAAGAAAAAGGACGAGTTTCCTCCTTCGGATAAAAGGGCTTGGAGGTTTGCTATCGATTACAGAAAACTTAATAGTATTACTAAATTCCCAGTTTACCCTTTGCCGGTTCTAGAGGAAATTATTAGAAAGATTAAATCTACAAGATACATGACTACTTTGGACTTAACGTCTGGCTACTATCAAATAGCTATGAGACCCGAAGACATACATAAAACCGCGTTTATAACAAAATCGGGCACTTATGCATTTTTACGCATGTCCTTTGGGTTGTGTAGGGCCCCATCAACATTCCAGAGAGCTATGGATATTGTTCTAAAGCTTGTCCTAGGAAAATCGACTTTAATCTATCTAGATGATATAATTATAAAGAGTAGTATCTTGGAACAACATATTAAAGATCTAGAAGAAGTTTTTAAATTATTAAAAGAGGCCGGTCTTACAATTAACGCCTTAAAATGCAAGTTCGCAACTAAAGACTTAAATATCTGGGTTATAAAATTTCGCTAAAGAGTATAGAAACTCAAGATTCAAAAATAAAAGCAATCAAGAATTTCCCACCTCCCAACACCGCCAAGAAAATTTCTCCTTTCCTCTGGTTATGTTCTTATTATCGGCCATTCATAAAAGATTTTGCTAATATTGTTGAACCCTTGTTAGTAATTAAAAGAAAGAAAAGTAAATTCATGTGGACAGCAGAAGCAAATACCGCATTCGAAAGGTTAAAAGAAGCGCTTATCAATGCCCCTGTTTTGAAATTCCCGGAGGGGGACGAAAACCTGGAAATTGCAGGAGATGCGTCGGACTATGCTGTGGGTGCGGTTCTTATGCAAAATGGCCATCCTTCGGCAATTTTTAGTAAAACGTTGAATCATACACAAAGGAATTATACAGCTACAGAGAGAGAAACATTAGCCGTATTAATGGCTGTACACAAATTTCGAGTTTATTTCGGCAAAGCGCCAGTAACAGTCTTTTCGAATCATGCGGCTGTTGGTAGACTTTACTCGGGGAAAAACCTAACGCTCAGGTTAATAAGATGGGCTTTAAAACTCCAAGAATATAATCTCATAATCAAATATAAACCGGGTAAGGAAAACAATGTAGCTGACGCACTTTCTCGTATAAAACTGGACGATGAAGGCAATGAACTTAAATGCGCTGTGTTGACTTCAAAAATTTTAGACTCTAGCGATACAATTATTGCTGAATTGAAAGCTGATCCTGAATTTGGAAGTATCTATGCGTATTTGAAAGACCCCGAAAGCTTTGAACACACAGATATCGATGAGATAAGAAATAGAGCAGAAAAGTATGAAATAATAGATAATTTATTATTTTATACGAAAACAACAAACGAAAATCTGGAATACAAACCAGTCATCCCAGCCTCGCTTCGTATAAGCATTTTGATGGAATTACACGACGCGAAAACAGCGGGTCATTTAGGGGTCAGAAAGGCTTTAAAAAGGGTACGCGAAGCGGTATATTTCCCGCAAATATACAAAATAGTAACTGCGTATGTCAGGTCCTGCAATAAATGTCAGTTAATAAATGATATTAATTACAGCCCGGCCGGTACATTCGCGCTACATTTCCGAATGAAATTTTAGGCAAAGATCTTCTTGGTCCTTTCCCCCAGAGTGAGTTAAATAAAAATCGTTTTCTTTTAGTAATTGTAGATCATTTTTCAAAATGGCCAGAAATTCTTCCACTTAAACGCGCGTCAGCCAAAACAGTCGCAGATGCATTCTTACACAGATACATTACACGGATACATAAATACGGTGCACCGAAAAAAGTACATAGCGATAACGGTAAACAATTCGTTAGCCAAATATTTGAAAACATATGCACTGGACTTGGCATACGCCATATCAAAATGGTTCCGTATAGACCACAGGCAAACATAGCAGAAGGAGTTAATAAAAACATTGTAAAAATAATTCCAAGTTATGTTAGCACACATCACAAGCGCTGGGATGGCTACATAAATATGTTAGCTTATGCTTTAAGAACGGCAAATCACGATACTACGGGAAAACCCAAGCAGAATTATTTTTAGGACGAAAGTTAATTACGCCATTAGATAAATTATTCTTTGTGCAACAAAGAGAGCAAGAATTTAAACAGAAAGATGTGCAAACACTTATTGACCAGGCGGTTAAAAGATCGGATACGGCAAGAAATAGGCAAAAGTTATACTATGATAGAAAACGCCGTGAAGCAGATTTTAAAGTTGGAGATAAAGTGTTGAAGCGGAAATTTTCTTTATCAAGTGCCCCAGACAATTTTACTGCAAAGTTAGCTCCAAAATTTGAAGGCCCTATGTAATTCAGGAAATCAAGGGAGTCGTATTGTACCTTAACAACGAGAGAGGGGAAATCTGTAAAGCAAGTCCCGAGCAGGTGAAAAATATTATAATCAAAATGATTTTGAAATCCTTGAAAGTTTCTTGCAGGACTCAAGCGTAAATGAAGTAGAAGGTCCAGAAATAACGTCACCCGTTCCACAACCCAAGAAGCAGAGAACAAGAAGAGAAACCTAGCCGTTCTATAAGTCATGCGACGGTACCGAAAAGAAGAAATGAAAACGTCAGACTCCAGCATTTAAGAAATACAAGAAAGCAAAGCCGCCGCGTAAAGACACTTTGGTAAAGAGGAAAACACCACTTACAACTTATCGCAGTAGAAATTCTACATCGAGGAGAACGCTTCCAGGGCCAGAGAGTCAGGTGCAAACAAGGCCGCCGTTCCCGAGGACGAAAAGACAGCAGAAGGAACGAAAAGACCACCACCAACAGAAGAAATCCAAGCACGATTCAAGACCGGAGGACGCCAAGACCAGCCGTCCAGGGGCAAAACGGAAAAGACAGCAACCCGACGACTACCACTCCAAGAGGCCAGCATGCAGAGGGCGAAAAAGAAGAAGCAACGTGGACGACACTCGAAGGACCCTAAGGAGACGACTGACGTCAATGAAATCTATAACATGGGAGCAGTTCTGCCAGAAGAGAATGTCGGAGTTACAATCATCGAAAACTCAAAGATAAGTTAAAATCTTCTATAACATTTTTTTTCTTTTGTTCCGAAATGTTATGCGTAAATACAAAGTTCTATGTTTTGACGAAAGTCAATGTGTCTCGGTTGAGATTTACTTTTATTTTACTTTATTTAGCTAAGGCAAAAGTATTATTTTCTTTAAGTATAAAATCTAGGAACAAGCAGTTTCTGTTGGTCGAAAGACTAATTCTTTTATGTTAAAGCCAAAATTTGGCCGAAGATAAAAATAACTTCGTATTCTTGTATTAATAACAACTTTAGTTTCAGTGCCTCCAGCTTGGCGAAGAATGAGTAAAGTAAAAATTTATTTTTCTCTTATTCATTTTATGGTAAATTGTAAAAATCATATGTATTAGAATTTTGTAAATATACGTAAATGCTTGAAAGTTATGTAAAAGTAGAATTTAGTCTAGAAGCATAAAATTTTAGATGCTAAAAGTAAATGCTCAAAAGCAATGAATTCAAATTTAATTATTAAACTGTAGATAAAATCATGCTTTAGAGCGAAAGCCTGCATGTCTATAGATAAATGAGGGGGAATTTAGAATGAATGTGTTTTGTAATGTTCTCCACCTACACTTGAATTTTAAGAATGTTAAAGTAGCTCATCGACTTGTATAATGTCGAGTAAGGTGTGTCTATTTGGTCGTTGAATTCTAACAAATCATTGTGGTTAGGAGAAGTGTTGCAATACTAAAACACGAATATTCCCGTTTGACTCCTCACATGGTGGAGAGCCAGGGTAAAGTTAAATTCATGTTTGAATACTTGAATGAATGTGAATTAAGCAGTAACTAAGGAAAATAAATCGTTCAAAAACAAAAACTTATTCAGTGTCAAGAAAGTGTAAATTATAATGTATTTAGAAAGATACTGATACTTATTCCTTCCAGATACTGGAAGGAAGAGAACAGATTGATTGCTGAAGTCCGGGAAAGGTTGCTGTAAGAAGAGAGAATTAAATAAGTATCTACAGAAATTTGTTCTACCTTTTGTGAGATAACAGATTTTTTTTATGTCAACGAGGCTCTTAAAATTTAGATCAGAATTGTGGAAACTTTCCAATAGGTCGTTTCTAGGACCTGCTTCCAAGTTTTCCAAATTCTGGCAGCGGGAAATGTAGGGTTTATATTTATTTTAACTAATATTTATTTTAAGTTTAAACTATCTTTCCTGTTAAGCCTTACTTTCCCCTGGAATTGCCAATGCCAGAGTATGTAAATTTTAGTAGAACGCGCAAAGGATTCAAATTGTCAGCGGAAGTAATCTGAGTTAAATAGAAGGGAAACGAGTTCGAAAGTGTGTTTCTTGCTGCACGAGCGTGGAGGTGGTTAGTTAGAAATTGAAGAACCACGCGTTTAAGTTCTTGTTGTTAATTTTTCAACGTAATATTCAGAAGTTTGCTGAATTATCAGCGGTATCTTAGAACGCGGTGAGGTTAGTTACGTATAGAGAGCCTCGTAGTTAGTCACATGTTATTATTCTTTTTTTAGTTTTTTATTTTTATTTTACCGCCGGGTCGGCGTAGTTTGCGAGCGTCAAGAGCACGCATTTGTAATTTCTAAAGTTGAATAAAAAGGGATTTAAACCCTTCTCAAGAATTTGTCTACTTTCCAGTTGTTAGCAGTCACCACTATTGTTGCGTGCAGGTTGGAAGCGCGCAACATTACAAGGGATATCATTAATTATACTTTGCATTATCATTAATTATACTTTGCTTTCCAGAATTTTTTTGTTTTTTGTATTCTTTTGTGTTCTTTGTTGCTCATTTCACTGATTTTAAGATACTGAAAAGTTTTGAGTGATTTTTTTAGGAAACAAAGTTCTTAACCTCCTTTATACCATTTGAGTTCTTAAGATTTTGCAAAGGGAAGTTGGTTAATTTATTTATTAAGATCATTAATATTTGTATTAAGGGATATTGCTTATTTCATGGTAATTTTGTTATACGTAATAACTTTTTTTTTATGAAGTCGTTCTGCAGAGTAAAATTCTACGCTGTTTTCAAGTTTAAAAATTGGTGTTTCTTTCAGCCATTTTCCCGGTACATTTAAAAGCCAGACGAAGGCTGGCAGCTAAGCTGCTGGTATTCTGTACAAGCTTGATATAAAACTTGTTTTATTAGATTTCCCTCCTTTCCCAGCAGCACAAAGTTTCGAGATCTGGACTCATCCGGTGGGCTAATAATTGATTTAGCCACTACAATATTATTACTACTTTCTAATGAACCTTTTTCTAGATTTCTTCATTTCTTCTATAACCCGTTTTCCCTTTTTGTCCTCTTCACTTAAAAACTAACTTCTAAATCTCTCTTTAAAGAACTACCAGTAGGATTCTTCCTCTTCTGGCCTTCCCTCCGTGCTGTATTCGGTTAGTTATTGGGATGTATACCTGTGCAATCTTTAATGAAGCTCCAACACTTTTACCTGTACATGTCTGTACCTAAATGAAACTGGTTCGTTTTGATGTTATACTAGCGAAACACCAAAAAAATCTTGATTTAAATGATGATGATTTAAATAATTTAGTTGGTATTTTAAGGATGAGGATTTATACTAACTGCTGATGATTTTTTATTTAAGTTATCGTGATTATATGTTATAGTGATGAAGAATGTGATTAAATGAGTATGATGGTAATAAAACTTTAGGTGATAGTACTTTGTATTCAGGTGATTTTATTATTTGACGACTTCAATGATGATGGTGTATATGATATATAGTTTCGATTGATTAGTATGGAATGATGATGTGATTTGTGTGATGGTGGTTTATTTTATTCTGACGATGGTGATAGAGATACGATGGTTTAAAATCATGATGTGTTTTGTGTGGTGAGGAATATTTAGATGATTTTGATGATGATATAGATTTGGCTAATGACGATTTTATAGCTGATATGATAGTGATTTATAGAATAGTTTAGAGGGTTTCGGCAGTGAAGACGATGGTTATTTATATTTAGATGCAGCGTCTAACAGTTTCTCCCACCTCAGACAAGATCTCAGTCTGTGTGCTTGTTTCCCTCGTTTTGGAAGCACATTTGATAAGCTGGGTTGGCGCTTTTTGCTTTTTGTACATTTAGAAAACATTATCATATTTATTTTTATAACCATGGGTACAAAGAATAAGATGATGTCTATTGAATTACAGCGTGAAATCATAGAAAACCATGAGCAAGGTGTGCGAGTAATTGACTTGGCGATGATGTACGGTCGTAGCACATCAATGACATGTACTGTGCTTAAAAAAAAGGAGTTGATAAAGGGTATAACGCCATCTAAGGCCGATAAAATAATGTCTAAACTCTGGACCTCTCTCCGTGAATAGATGGAGAAACTACTGATGGGGTGGGTGAGAGAGGAGCAGCTTCAAGGAGGAACCTTAACATAAAGCATCATATGTGAGAAGGCACGAGCAATTTACGGTTATTTGCTAAAGAAGATCCCACACACTTCTAAAAATGAGGAATCGGAAGACTTGTTTAAATCCAGTAGGGCTGGCTTGACATCTTTAGGAAAAGGACCGGCATTCACTCCGTCCTCAGACATGGTGAGGCAGCAAGTTCCGATGTGAAGGCAGCTGAGGTTCACATCAAAATGTTTTCCGAACTGATACTAGCCAAAGCATACATCCCCCCAGCAAGTCTTTAACTGTGACGATACAGTATTTTTCTAGAAAAGGATGGCGAATAGAACTTACATAACGGCAGAGCAGAAGACGATGCCAGGTCACAAACCCATGAAGGATAGATTAACTCTAGTAATTTGCGCCAATGAGATTGGCGACTGTAAAATCAAGCCTCTGCTAGTATACCATTCGGAAAATCCCAGAGTCTTTAAGTCATATAATATTTCAAAAGAAAATCTGCCAGGTATGTGGATGACAAATCCGAAGGCTTGGGTCACCAGGAAATTCTTTGTGAAGTGGATAAACCTGGTGTTTGGCCCTTCTGTTAAAAAATACCCACAGAAAAACAACCTACCCATGCAAGCCCTTCTCTTCCTCGACAATGCCCCTACTCACCCACCAAATCACGAAGTTGATTTACTCTAATAGTTCAAGTATATAAAAGTTCCCTACCTACCACCCAACACCACTCCTATCCTGCAGACGATGGATCAGCAGGTGATTTCTAATTTTAAGAAATTGTACACCAAGCACATTTTTTGGGGCTGCTTTGAGGTGACGGAGAACACAAACCTTACCATTCGAGAGTTCTGGAAAGGCCACTTTAAGATCGTCATATGCCTAGGAATTATTGATCAGGCCTGGCTGGGTGTTACAACGAGGACCTTAACCTCTGCACGGAAGAAGCTGTGGTCTGAGGCTGTTGCTGAAAGGGCCTTCGAAGGATTGGAACCCAAAGTCGCATAGGTAGAGGAGCTTGTTTCTCTGGGAAAATCCATGAGTCTGGAGGTGGATGGGAGAGATGTGAACGAACTCGTCGAACAACAGTCTCAGGAGCTGACAACTGAGGAGTTACACGATCTGTATTTGCAGCAGCATACGTTGTGTTAACGAAAAATTAGTTTTGAAGAGGAGCCAGAGGTGGAGGAGGTTATCGCTACAAGAGATATAAAACAGGTCTTGGGAATGTGGGAGAAAGTTGTAGAGTTCGTGGATAAAAATCACCGCGAAAACGTTGCAACTAGCCGTGCATCCTTGACACGGAAGAAGAAACAAACCTCCTTGGAAAGTTTTTTTAAATGATCTGCGGGTGGAAATAAGCAGATCATGACGAAAAAAGCGAAGACCAGTGACAAAAATTAAGCTCTTCCGTAGGCACTTCACTTTTTCTTTTAATTATGTTTTTATAGAATATGTATTTGTTATTTATAAATAAATGTTTCTTCTTGTTTTTGATTCTTACTTAAAAACACTTAACAAACAACTGAGGTCGTGTTTTGGGATCTGGAACGGATTAATGGGATTTCGATTAATTTCAATGTGGAAAATTGCTTTGAGATACGAGCAATTTGACATACGAGCAAAGTTACGAAACGAATTAAACACGTATGTCGAGGTACCACTGTGCGTAATTATATAATCGTTAGCAAGCAGATAGTAATAAATAATTTTAAAACTGTCCTGCTATCAATATACAAATTATGTTGACTAGTATAATTAATTTAGAATTATGCGAATACATATCATATAAGATGATGTATGTTACTACAGATACGTGTTAATATAATACATATATAAGTCTGTGCATATATATGAAATCATAATTCTTTTTATACCAGTTAACAGTTAGAATTACTGAACAACCATGAAAGATTCCCCAAAAATTAAATATGGTGTAACAATGAACACTTAGTTTAGAAATTAGATTCTATTGTATATTGTTGTAAAAGCCATTGTAAGAGTGAAAATTCTTCATTCTGCCTTAATGCGATTTTTTGCGTTTAATGCGTTGTTTGGAGATTTTATGATCCCGAATTATATTGATGTGATATATTAATACTGCATTTGTAGACATACGTTTTCTGAGAAACGAGTCAAGGCGATTGATTTTTTGTAAAAATTTGGATTTATCCTTATTTTATTGACGTGCACCAGCACTGAATTGAGAATGGCTTGTGCTATGTTTCGATGGATGAAAAAGCGTTCGTAAGTAATGAATATTATGAAAGTTTCAGCATATTTAAATGAATAGTATTAAAAGCATATATTTATTAACATATATCAATAGTTTATGGTAAATTTTTCATTATAAATCTCATGATAGTTTCATTTCTCATTCTTTTGCATTTCTATTGCGGTACATAAATTTTTTGGTATACATATTGTAGATTGCATCAGTTTTGCTGCGCAATTTATTCCTCGGTATGTTACTTGTAGTGTTATTAGAAATTCCATTATTTTTGTATTTTTTCTGCAATTGGTAGTATCTGATTAGGAAATTTATGTTTTATTTCAAGATATATATGAAGTTGGTAATATCAAGTGTTAAATAAACGTTGTTATTCAGGCAATAGCGTTAGCTTTATCCAGATAGATAAATGCATTTCTTAAATACTCAAGATATAAAGACACACTCGGATAGTAGATTCACTCACTTTACGTTTTTTAAGGGTTATATATATTCATTAAGGGCGTGTTCAAAACAACCGTTGACGGGTAGTCTTGGCGTAATTCGGATTCATACCAAGCATATCCATTTCTCAGGGCAATAATTTTCGTTATTTTTGCTAAACCATTTACGAAAATATAATTTTCCGAATGCTGAACTCTTATGCATGAAAAGACAGAAGTTAAGATATTTGTTTTGCAATTTGATGCAAAATTCTTATTATTAAAACACTGAT
The DNA here is from genome assembly GCF_044657685.1 of Stegodyphus dumicola. NCBI lineage: Eukaryota > Metazoa > Arthropoda > Arachnida > Araneae > Eresidae > Stegodyphus > Stegodyphus dumicola. The sequence continues at coordinate 1,772,136 of NC_140770.1, read as the reverse complement.
GTATATGTTCTTAATTTAAAACTCTGCCAGTATATAACATTATATCACATTACTGTTTTATCACCATTTATAGATGTCGCTTGCTGCACAGCCTGCTGAATACATTTTACTTTCTAGCTATCTACAATTACATCATGTTGTTTCGGTATGAACAGGGGCGAAGTATTCATTACTTAGATACATTTAAAGATAATTAATTAAATTTTTCTGATTTTGATATCTATATTATATAGACAAGATTACTGATAAAAAATTTCAGAAAATTGTAAATGAAGAAGTAAATAGAAAAATTTCGTTCAGGTATTGTGAGATGCTAATATAAACTTCATACATTTTACTAGAGGGCTGTTGCCAAAGCAAAATCTTTACTATATATGTCTACGAGCTCTATGTATACAGTGTGTTGCTCAAAGTAAACTTCCTGCATTGTGAAGAGTACTACGTGTATGTCTTGATGCGTTCATGAGAAGCTTGTTCCCTCGTATACGCTCTGCCACTTCGAACAAAAATTGTCCGTAAACTGCAGCGTCTTGAGTTGTTTATATAGGTTCTTGAGCTGTTCTGTTATTTTCTGTCGAATCTGACGCTGACGCGGAGAGTCTTGTATCCTTCGTTTACTTGCTACTTCTTCTATTCTTCGCGCATGGTCTGTTGACGTTCCACTTGCCTAATGGGCCTCCGTTTCCCTTCTGCTTCCCTTTCCGGAGCACGCAGTGTTTCTTGGTTTTCTGAATGTCTTTTGTGTTTTCTACTAGTTTCTGATACAGTTTGAGCACGCGAAGTTTCTTGAGTTGCTGCTTGTCTGCTGGAACTCCTATTCGTTTCTTCTTCAGTTTCTTGAATGAGTAAGCTGTCTTGTCACTATGCTTGCCTGCTGAGTTTCTAGTTGTGTCTTCATTCATTTTTGAAGCTCGCAAATTTTCTTGTACTTGCCTGTTGAGTCTCCTAGTGTTTTTTACTTCATTTTTCTGTAGCTCGCTGTACCATTTGTGCTCTCTTCTTGCGTTCAGACATTTTAGTAAATTGGAAAAAAAAAATTATTTAACTGTAGTAAAGTAACATTGCATCTAAAATACGTTAAATATCTACAGATGTTTAAACTTCTACTCAGAAAGTAAGTATACAATAAAAGAAATTAAATTTTTATAAATAAATTTAGAATAGCATAAAATGCATAGAAACATTTCATTATGAAGAAAATGTATTCATTCTTTCCAAGCAACCAGCGATTCGTAAATACATTTTTCTTGCCAACTCAGGAAACAAAGACCTTTGACCCTTCAGGTAATACATTGGAGGTTATGATTTAAATTTATTTCAATATAACAAATTTTCAAAATCTCAATAAAGGAATTAACGTAGCGATAGCATATCGTGTCACGTATCCAAAGGTGAAACATAAAAGTTGCCAAAAGCAGCTATTCATTTAAAATACTGATATTAACGAAAGATTTTCGACATACAATGACGTTATATGGAATCACGTGCTTTCTTCAACTTCAGAATATTACCGTAAATAATAATAACAATAAGTTTCACGTTTGGCAATACTATTTATTTCATATTTTTTTTAACTTAAAAATATCTCTTAAACAAACTCTACGATTTGAAAGTGAGAACAGCCAACATTTTTCCAAGTAAAGCATTTTGATGTCCAGTGCGCTAGACTTCGGCTACTTGGAAAAATAAATACGAAAAATTACCGTTTTCCGAAATTTTATATAATATCTCGAGTGATAGTCGTAGGAAGATAACAATAGTCGGAAAGTTTTACCAAGAAGTTTTGAAATCCGGGGGTACCTCCTTCTAAACTCAAACTCCCCGTTCCGGAGATATGATGTTACGAAGAAAAAAACAAGGAGGCAAAAATCCACAGATATTTATATTGTTGATTCCTGTGTACAATATTCAAATTCCTTCAAAACATTAAGCTTCATTTAAATAAAAGGAAATTAAATTCAGGCATTTTTATTACCTTTCAAGCTTTTATTGTATTTTTAAATATTCTTTTTGTCACATTTGCGCAAGTTTTCCTCGGCGTCATTAGGAGCCGTAGGTCGAAGACATTTAAGAATCATTGCTGTAAATAATGATCATATGATAAATTGCAATACATATTCGATTGTTTTGATGAGAATTTGAGTACAAATCTTTATACATCAGCTACTATGCCCCTTTATGTAACGACAAAGATTATTTTCGATGATTATCCGATGAGAATGATTCTTTACAATGATTATTCGATGACAATGATTATTTACAACGAATATTAAAAGCTGATGACTATGATTACTTAAATAGAATATGCATGTCATTCGATGACAGCGATTATTTCCAAAGAATCTTCGATCACGTCACTATTGTATATCGCTATACCCGTGGGGTTGGGGCCGGTTGTGAATTGTACTACGGCCCTGTAATTAAGCGTTTTAAATGACGTCAAATAGTCACTGATCCAGATATTTTTCTAGTAACTGCCGCGTATTGTGATCAAAACCGTTATTTAAATCTTCTAAATAAAATTTGGGATAATTCCTTTTACATCAGAGAATAAAGCAATTTGTAACACGAATTTCAACAAAACTACATGCATCGAATAACAAGAATTATATAAACGGAAGTATCAGTACAACAAATCGCTCTTTGCAGCTCCGCTTTAGTCCGACACTTGTTTTTCAGCTATCGTATCTACCCATTTGAAGATACCATGTGAAGAATACTTTTTTTAAGTGTGTAAATTAATTACATGTATGTTATGTATATATATGGAGATATTTTTTGAATTAAGAAAGCACCAACTTTTTTTAACGAAAACACCCGAGACATTACCTGCAGTCCAATTTAATTTTTCATCTAAATCATTTCTTAATTACAAAAGTTAATATTAATTTTCTTTGCAAAGGAGACTAGGTGTTGCTGGAAACAAATGAAATACCAAACATCATAAATTTATTGAAGTCAACAGCAGAAAACTGTTAAACAATTAATAGATCACTTCAATGAAATGTAATTGCATTTAAACGTATTAAATTGTTTTCAGCAGATGTAATAATCAGGAACATAGGAAGATCCGAAGAGATATTTTGCGTTTAAATACTTCTTTTGTTTTCGCTATTTTTTTATACATTTCAGTTAACGTGTAAATCTATGTTTTGAACGCATGGCCCGTTAAGTGAAGAAGTCTGTAGGAAGGCAATTTTAATCCTGTGCGGAAATTGTCCAAATGATTGATCAGTCATCGACTCAGCATACGCAGCCATCAGGTTGAGATCCCAAACATTGATTAATTGCGCTCGACTGGAAATTTGATCAGCATGGTCAACGGAAGCCACCGTTTAAAAATTTTTCTTGTTCTTAAATATATGCTTATTCACTTTTGTAATATTACTAGATACTTATAATCACGGTTCCTTCACTTTCAATAATATATTTCATAAATTGTTGAAGTGCAGACACATACTTCATATTGTAGAAAAACGTTTCTCTGGAATTTTTGATGCAAATCCTGGTTATCTTTTCTAAGAAGGGAAAGTAAGAAAGTGTGCCATTTATAAAGCTTAAGTTTTGCTAGATTTGCAGGTTTTTCGCGCTCGCATTTTACGTGCTTCTTAAGAATCTCTGGTAATAAAATGGGAACTTTCCATGACTTGTTGCCAATCTAATTGGAGAAAAAAATTTATTCTTTATAGGGATACTTGCGGGTGGTAACCGTCGAGCAATCTTCTTGTATCTGTCTCGTCCCATCCTGTTTGTTATTTTATTAAAACGTGTTTGGAAAATTTTTTCCTGATTGCATGGTTTGATTTGAGATGATAGATGTCAATCAGACCTTTTAATATGGCATCCTGAGCTGTTGGTGCCATCAGCTTCATTTCCTATTATACCTGTATATTCTCATAATGGAATTTAGGCTAATAAGAGGAATATTCATTTCCATATTTATTGTTTTTAAAAGATTTTGAATAAGTAAAGATATTTTCTTCGTGGAACATTGAGCGTTTAAAAATCTTTGACAATCTGTAAAAATGCTCGCAAACTGTAACTTACTACTTTTGACAAAAAACGTATAAGTAATCATTTATTAAATTAATGAATTCAAACATATGAACATATATATTTAATAAAATAAAAATATTTCAGCGCAAATAATTATCGACGTATATTTGAAGAAGAAGAAGGAGAAGCAGGATTATACTTCAGCGATCAACTACTAGAAGAATTGGATCCCCAATGTTTAAGATTGCAATACGTGTCGGAAACGTAAGTCTTTTCGGAAAAAATAATAAAACAAAACATAATGTTTCAGGTCCAGTTTAATTATACCTTTAATAATTTTTTGACAAAAACGCTGGTCTGGAAAATAATACGTTTTCAGATTTATAATGCTTAATGTTTTTTTCATTCCTTCATTACAAAAATATATTATAAATGTTTAAGATGGAAAATCCTATTGTGAAGAATTCAAATTTATTGTCATACCTTTTGATTATGAGGAAACGTTATTGCATTAACTAATGAAATATCTAAACAGAAAGCTAATATACAAAATACACGTGTTTAAACGGCCAGTTTGTAAAATTTGTGAATGAGAAGTTGTTATGAAGTTAGTTGTTGAATGTCAAATAGTTGATATAATTAGAGTAACAAAGACAAAAAGGACTTTATGTTTATAAATAATAATATATATGTATGTAAAACAAATTACGTAAACACTGAAATCCATCCTATACTCTATTCGGAACAAATCTAATATAAATTGTTCTCTTCATCTGTTTCTGTTAGACTATATATTTCTAGATTTACAGAGATTTAGAATATTATTTAGCTCGAGTTTTGAGAATGTACTCATCAAACATAATAAAAATTTCCAGATTCCAACTTTTCATTGTAATTATTTTTTTAATATATAATATTAAATAATTTTGAATTAATAGAAAATTAAAAAATAAAAATTAATTAATTAAAATATATTTATGTAGATATATATATCCCCATCACATGATTTACATAAAGATGATGACCTAGCTAAGTGGGAATTTAAATTTCCTGAATCAAATATTTCTCTTACTAAGCCACAATGTTGTCGAACTATGCACATTTTTTTCTATCTCTGTCACCGCTGACACGACGTCGTGCTACTTTCTTCCTATTCCAACAATATGAGAAATATAAATATTCTAGAAATAGGTAGGTTTAGAATTTCAAATGAATTGGAGCCGCAAATATGAATTGAAATAAATCTGAATATTTTATATTATTCATCTGCCAAATTTGCTCTGTATTATAGATCAATATGTGCGATCAGAATTCCTAACATTAATTCACATACACACACATATACATATATATCTATATATATACGTTTATCGTATATATGTTATGGTGAAACGCCGAAATCTGGAGAATGTCGACTTTCACCGGTGAATGTCAACATTCACATAGTCACTTGTTGTATGTCCGAAATATTTTCCAAATACTCTTATTTCTGACTTACACCGGTAAATGTCAACATTCACCATCTACTAATGGTGAATGTTGAACACATAAGAATATTATATTTTCTCCGTAATTCGGTCACGAAAAAACGCACTTAAATTAAGAACTTAAGAATATAAGAACTTAAAACACACTGTACATTCAAAATGCGAAAGGAAAATAATAGAAGTTTAAAACTTACAAAATTACGTGATTCAAATCTTATTTATTGCAAAAACTTAAACTCTTATGACACTTTCAATTGCACAAGAGGCCCTTGCTTTTACGACAGCATTTATTTGTGGAACACTTCCTTTTGCAATGACAGCGTGTACATATACTCCTCTCTTTTCAACCTACACCAGAACACATCCGTGAGTGTCGACATACACCGGTGAGGGTCCGAATGTACAAGAATGTAATGCAATATTCGATCTTTCACCGACGTATTTGGTGAATGTTGACATTCTCCGGTGAAAGTCGACATTCTCCAATTTCGGTCTTTCACGGTAACATATATATATATATATATATATATATATATATATATGATTTTCCTTTTACAATTGAAATTTTATTCTTCATGATGATTTAACTCTAGTCCCCGTTAAAACATTATTAACATTTTGCTTTCAAATTACTTCAAAACATCTTTCGAAATATAACTTACCAGTATGGATTCACTCTTTTAAAATAATTCTACTTTAATTAAACTTAGGAGATAATATAATCAATTAATCAATATTGTTTAGGAAATAAATTATTATTAACTAACTTTGCAGCAATTGCGCAAGTAATTGTAACTTCTTTTCGCACTTAATGAATTTAAGATCATACAACATTGGATATGCTAAATAGCAGCTATTAGCGCTATTTATCGCTTGCCTAATGTACCCACTTTATATATTACCACCATTCTTCTTTCTTAATATTTTAATTTTTAAGTTTTATAAAGTTCTTATACAAAAACTTTACTGTATTGAAGGTTAGCAGCCTCCTTACTTTTATATCTTGCTAGTTTATCTGAAATTGAAATCATTTAATGTCATTCCACTAGATGAAAAACTTGAAAATTTAACGCCATGCCTGCTACAGATAAACCCAAAATACAATTTTTATGAAAAACATTTAACTGTATTTACATGATTACATGCGGCACTTGACATATAAAATATATAGGACAGACTAAAAACAATCTTAACTTTCGAATCAATAACCATAGAGCTTAAATCAAAACATTCAACGCACAAAAAATAGCATTAAAATAAGTACACCATCACAACTCAATACAGCAGAATTAGAGCACTTTAAACACCATGACTTCAACTCTATTCAACTTCAGATACTAGATATAATACCCAATCACAAAACACGAATTTTTCAGGAATCTCTCTATATACTAAAACAACGTTCACTTTATCCATATGGACTTAACACTTATATACATAGTCATAGAGATACTTCTAAGAAGTCTATTTTCAGCCAATTTAAGCACTACAGCAACAAAACGCAGAGAGGAATAAGAGGAAGCAAAATAAAAAATAATGCGAGATTTTTATCCACTTTGGATACATTTGCATTGAAAAAACAATTGAAATGTTTCTTTGACTCAGACAACTTTCGTAAGAAACCTCTCAACTGTTACACTCCTGTACTAATAAATTCCTTATCAAACTAAAAAAATTCATTCAATAAAGCTACGACGACACACAAATCATTAAAGACATGATTCTCGATTTTAGTTTTTTCGGACTCTCTAATAGTCTCACTCAACGCAAAATTTATTTTAAAGTCAATTTTCTACATCCGCAGTTTGACAATATTCATTTCTCAAGAATCATCAGAGATTGTAAAGATTACTTCCCCGCAGTTGATACATTAACTATGGTTGCATTTAAATATCAAAGGACCTTAAGCAACTTGCTGACTAACCACCATGAAATAGATGAAACAGCAGAATGACATTGTAAGACACCAATTTACAGCAATTACGTGGATTCTCATCACCAGCGCATAATTACTGGCAACCTGAATATCATACAGAACCATCAACTTAAAACACTAATGAGTTATGGTACAAAATTTAGACCAGTCAGAAACATGACTACAAATTTCTGTTACAAGACTTTCGAAAACAACATCAACAAAGTTATAGTTAAAGCAAGCTATCAACTGAATTTACCCATAGATACCTTATAAAAATGGAAAGCCAAAATTCTTCAACGCATATCCACCGAAATCAGTCACCTCAAGTTTAAAAGTACACTGAATTGGTCGCAACTTACATCAGATATTAAAAAATTAAAACAGCTCTTTACTATTACAAAAATAGTTAAACAACTAATAACTTTAGCATTATATGAAAACAATTCTACGCAGAAATTATTCATAAAGAACTTCTCAACGCGACTACTTATCAATTAGCCAACCTTACAGAAACATCTATAATAAACAGGTTTAAAACTTTTCATAAGAAACTCAATATTACTTTCAATGCAAACTACAACAGATTTACTAATCTTTATGCGATTCCCAAATTCCATAAAACACAATTAAAATTCAGATTTATTGCTAATGGAACTAATAAATTACAAGAAAAATGTAGACTATTATTTTTCAATTCAACTTAATAAAATCTGTAAATTTATTTTCAATGATTGTAACACTAATCATAACAATCCTGGATCATTCATAATAACACTCCTGTCATTAATACTATTCAAACCATTAACATCCAAAACATTAATTGCTATGACTTTGAAAACTTATATACCTCACTTCCTCTAGAAGAAATCTATACCAGTCTACTTGATCTAACTAAACTCTTCCCTGATATGCTCAATATCATGACTCTTGACAAATGGGAAACCTACCTAAAATGCACACTTTTTCATAACTACATCAAGTTTCAAAATCAAATTTTTAAACAAGTCAGAGGATTGCCAATGGGCTTACATTCCAGCACCTCGATCTGTAATACCTTTTTATTTGTCAAAGACTTTAACTTCCAAAAAATCTACAACCACAAGAGTTAAATTACTACAAACACACCTACAGATATATTGATGACCTTATTACAATTAATAATTTTGATAAAATTGAACACTCCGAGATTTATCCGAATTGTCTTACACTTAATAAAACTAATAATTCACAAAATAGCATAGACTTTCTAGATCTTCAAATCATTAACTACAAAAAAATTTTACTTTTTGACAAAACAAGAAACTTCAATTTCAGTACTAACAAATTAATAAATTGGAACTCCAACATATCCAAAAAAGTAATTAACAATACTATAATTAATCAAATACAAAGAATTAAAATTATATGGACAGATACAATAGATTTACAACGCGAAATTTTGCTCCTTATTAAAATTCTCAAAAATAATCTAATACCCATTCAATTTATCAACCATTGCCTTAAAAGAGCAGGCGTTAAATACTCACCCTAAATCATGTAACTGATAGGGATATGATAATTTGTTCCTAAACCTGAGAAGGCGGTATAAGTTGGATGACTATCAGTTGAAGGATTTGTATATAGTGTAATTACTCAATTGTATATATTGTAAAAACCTAATTGTCTTCAGACTCATGCTGTTACTATACTGTTACTAAAAAAATGGGCCTATTTCATGACTTTAGTCTGTCTAATAGCTCTTGGACAGTGAAAAATTCCTTTTTTCCTTTCTTAAATTCTTAATCATTGCGACACGACAATTAGCCAGAAATTAATTAATTTCCATTCACTAGTATTTTCAAAAAAATCTTAACAGACATTCTCCCTCAAATAAGAACTCCACATAATACATCCCTCAAGAATTCCGAGTAAAACCCACTACCATAAATTACTTCACCCAAGTCTTACCGACTGATATTATTCAAAGCCCCCACTGCCGCTAAGAATTTTCGGACACCCAACACTTATGAGTCAGACATGAAGAGAATACTTTGCCAACTCCCCCACTAGAAAGAATGTAAGTTACTTAATACCTTTTCTGGCCTTTATATCTTCATGTACATTCACTGTTCTTATTATATATTATTTTTTACATTTTTTTATATTACTTTATATTGTCTTTGATTTGTTTTTACAAACTTTGCATTATTTATCTTATTTTGTAATCTTCTATGTTTATTTCAACTTTACTTTGAATTCGATTTCATAATAACAATTTCCAATGTTTAATTTTTACAAATAATATAGAACTCAAAAGCATAAACATGAAGGAGTCGGGGACGGTTACTCGGGTTATATCGGCTTTCTCTACAGATTTTGCTTTTTACTCCAAATTGAATTTCCAATGTTTAATTTTTAAAAATAATATAGAACTCAAATGCATAAACATGAAGGTGTCGGGGACGGTTACTCGGGTTATATCGAATTTCTCTACAGATTTTGCTTTTTACTCCAAATTGAATTGACTAAATTGCTTCATAAGAATAAGTTCTTTGAGTATAAGCATTGGATCATAATCCCTTCTATTCGCGGAGATATTTGGCCTGACTAGAATTGCCGGTTCGGCTTTAACTTATAACTCGAGTAAAGACGAAACACCTTCGTATTTACGTATTTTTATCAATTATTGTTCGTTGAATGGGAGTTGGTTTGTTCCCATTGAAAAGTCAATTAATTTCCGATCAATGACAATGATTACATGGTTTTAATTTTCCTTTTACAATTGAAATTTTATTCTTCATGATGATTTAACTCTAGTCCCCTTTATTAACATTTTGCATTTTGCTAAACATTATTAACATTATTAACCAAAAACATTATTAACATTTTGCTTTCAAATTACTTCAAAACATATTTCGAAATATAACTTACCAGTATGGATTCACTCTTTTAAAATAATTCTACTTTAATTAAACATAGGAGATAATATAATCAATTAATCAATATTGTTTAGGAAATAAATTATATATATATATAATCGTTTATTGCAATGCATGGTCGGAAACGCTTTCCTGGCGCTATAGTGACGAGAGACAACACAAGAAAAATAGGGTACGAACAGTGTAAAGATATTTCTTTATTATTCTTAGCGCAGCGAAAACTAAGAAATAAGAACAAAAACATTGGATTGTCATCAAAGAAAGTATTCGAAAGTTCCTTAGGAAAGTATCCTAAACATGGGTTTGGTAGGGGTAGTCCAGTGCATTGTTCAGCAAGATCACGAGACCTCACTTGCATTATCACTTCCGCTCGGGGTAATTCAACACATTCGTGCACGAAACCCCTGTTAGAAGTCCAACAGGAACTTGTGGCACATATCGTGGCAGCTGATGGGAAAGTCCTGAGGATGCACAGTATTTTCCAGAACATCTTATGGTCGATGTGCGAGAGATGTGATACCTGCATCAGGGTGCAGGTCGTAATTTCGAACACCTTCTTTGAGGTCCATAAGTGTCTAATTTTGTTCCTATTTTTTAATTTCTCCTGTGCTAAGCATAATTGGTGTCCGTTCTTTCTTGTGTTTTGTGTTGTTTGTACCGGCCAGGAAAGTTGTTTCGGCCCTGTTTTGCCATTTCATTTTTCCTCGATGTCGTCTCTCTCATATATGTGCATAATTACTTATGACTCAAGTGTTGCTACTATATGATGAAATTTACAAACACGGTGTTTACAATACTACATATTCCCATCCGAAAATATCTTATTTTTTCCTCTTGCCCTTCAAATAAGAAATGTGTGTCCTTCATTGTAAAATCTCCTGGAACTTTAATACTTCTTTTTTCGAGGACAATGGAGAAAATATTTCAGTATAGGCAGCTGTCAATATTCAAACATTACATTGTGAAAGCCATTAAAGTGATTTCGGCCATTAGCCGAAACGCTCAGAAAGGCTTGATTCGCATAAGGATTTAGGAAATACATTTTGAAAAACTTAGCAAATTTTCCTTCAATAAATTTAATGGAACAGGCAAAAGAAATTACAGGGAACAATAAATATAGGAGAAAACAGATATTTCTTTTCCTAATTTGTTTTACTGTGTTTGATTTCTTTCTTTCTTCCTGTATAAATAATTAAAACTTAAAGAATGTAACTGAAGAATGAGAATAAAATTTTCAATTGAAAACAAATGGTGGCAAAACTCCTAGTGCTGCTCTGCTGGACGACGAAATAGACCAGCAATATTTTCCGAATTTGGAATAACAAGAGAAAATTTGAAACCTGTGCAGCCAGCGATGCAAAGGGATTCTTCTGAGAGAAAGATGACTTAAATGAGGAAACTCGGAGATAATGTAATGATGTGTAAGGTTACCTCTACTGGGATAATAATAAGAAAAGGTTAAAATACAAAATACGTAAGTAAATTATACAAAAATTGAAGAAATTTAAAATATCTAGCAAGCGTAAGAAATAGTAATTGATTCAAAACCTAAATGAATCTAAAGCTCTCAAACTTATACTCGTTTAAATACAGGTTTTTCTGATTCAGAAAGAACGTTACGTGTATATCTTCTAAGATGCTTTTTCCATCCTTTTTTTTTTTGTAGTTGTTTCATTTTTGATTTCAGTTTCCTTTTTTTCTCCTATTTTGCAATTTTCCCCATTGTTTCGCTCTGTTTTTAAGCCGCCTGTTTATTATTACTATTATTATTATTACAACTTATGTAAAAATTAAGTAAGGAAAAGTAAGGCACTGAAACTTTGCAAATTATCACACTCTACGTGAGATTCATGGTGGTCGCTTATTGCATACAAATCACGCCAAATTCTTTAACTTCTCTGCTTGGCTTTAGGTCCTTATAACGAAAACAACCAATTCGCCCTTTGTAGAAAAATATTCTGTCAGGCAATAAATCTACGGGGAGATTTTTCCCTATGAAACTGAGCCCAAAGTGTTATATAGTATCTAAATATTAAAGTGTTGTACATGTTAAACGTGATCGTCGTTGCATTACTTTCACTTTTTTACTACTGAAATAAAGATATACTGATTATTTTGTAGATTGGAAAACCCTCCTTGTGATCATGAAAAGGAGCAAAAACTGGAAACCGAGAGAGAACTAGAAAAGAAGCGAGAACCGGAAAAGATGCAAGAACTGGAAAAGAAACAAGAACTGAATAAAAAGGAAGAACCGGAAAAGAAGGAGAAACTGCAAAAGAAGGAGAAACTGGAAAAGAAGCAAGAACTGGAAAAGAAACAAGAACTGAATAAAAAGGAAGAACCGGAAAAGAAGGAGAAACTGGAAAAGAAGGAGAAACTGGAAAAGAAGCAAGAACTGAAAAACAAGAAAAAACTGGAATTGACACAAAAACTAGAAAAGAAGCAAGAAATGAAAAAGAAGCAAAAGCTGGAAAAGATACAAAAACTAGAAAAGAAGCAAGAACCGGAGAAGATACAAGAACTGGAAAAGAAGCAAGAACTGAAAACGAAGCAAGAGCAGGAAGCGAAGCAAAAAATTGAAAAGAAGCAAGAACTGAAAATGAAACAAGAGCAGAAAAAGAAGCAAAAACTGGAAAAGAAGGAAGAACTGAAAAACAAACAAAAACTGGAGAAGCAACAGAAACTAGAAAAGAAGCAAGAACTGAAAAAGAAGCAAACACTGGAATGGATTCAAAAACTAGAAAAGAAAGAAGAACTGAAAAACAAGAAAAAACTGGAAGAGATACAAAAACTAGAAAAGAAAGAAGAACTGAAAATGGAGAAACTACTAGAAGAGATGCAAAAACAAGTGAACAAAGAAGAACTGAAAAGGCAGAAGGAACTGGAAAAAATGCAAAAACTAAAAAACAAAGAAGAACTGAAAAAGCAGAAAAAGAAGCAAAAACTGGAAAAAAAGGAAGAACTGAAAAACAAACAAAAACTGGAGAAGCAACAGAAACTAGAAAAGAAGCAAGAACTGAAAAAGAAGCAAACACTGGAATGGATTCAAAAACTAGAAAAGAAAGAAGAACTGAAAAACAAGAAAAAACTGGAAGAGATACAAAAACTAGAAAAGAAAGAAGAACTGAAAATAGAGAAACAACTGGAAGAGATACAAAAACAAGTGAACAAAGAAGAACTGAAAAGGCAGAAGAAATTGGAAAAAATGCAAAAACTAAAAAACAAAGAAGAACTGAAAAAGAAGAAGAAACTGGAAAAAATGCAAAAAATGGAAAAGAAGCAAGAGCCGGAAAAGATGCCAGAACTGGAAAGATAGATGAGTCAGAAAAGACGCAATACCTGGAAAAAGAAGCAAAAAACGGAAAATAATCCAAATCTGCAAAACCAGCAGGAACCGGAAAAGAACTGTCAAACCCGAAAAGGAAACCGGATGAACACCGAAAAGAGCCAGAACTGGATAACGACTGTAGAACGATTGATTTAATGACCAAACGAAGCAAGACCCGAAAAAGAAAAATAGAACAAATAAATCATATACCACTGCAAATAATACCACTGCAAGCATTAAATATCAACGTCAAAAGAATAAACACCTTTCTTCAAGGAAGCTTTGCAATACACTGTCATAAGCCAGAAGGTATAGAAAAAATCAGCTATAACCTCATTGCCAAAACAGTTGCAAAAGATATAGTTAACGTAAAACTTCCGGAAGCCACAATACCAAAATGCACAATTCATAATACTCCAAAAAATTTCAACTCTGATGAACTGATTCAAATTATAGCCCAAGAAACATAATCAAATATTTCCCACCTAAGGCCTTTATTTAAACTGAATTATCAAAATAATATCGATAAATGGATCATAAAATGTCACGGTGCAACTTTCCAAAATTTTATGAGTAAAAAACAAATATATATTGGATGGCGCACCAATAAAATAACCGAGTTTATCGGTGTACGCAGATGTCAAGTCTGTCAGGATTTCTCTCATAAGACAAACCAACCAAAATGCTCATTCTACGGCGGAAAATATGTTTCTTACTGTTATTCCCAAACTCCGTACTGCATAATCTGTTGGATTAACAATAAAAAGTATGAAACAAAATTTGACTGTAAACATCCAGCTTTAGCTATTTCCTGGTCCACATATCAAACAGAAGTTAGACGAGTAAAATCCAATACATATTATCAACAATAATGCAAGATCCTGCAGACTATCTATAGACACTTTCCATCAATAAAAAGAATAACAATGGCATCCGCTTTCTCAAAATAAATCTTCAAAGAGCAAAGACCGCCACCGACCAACTATGTCAGTATCAAGTAGATTATCTGGCAGATTTTATTATAAATCAAGAACATTATTGCATCACTGGCAAATTAGGAAGAAGTCCAAATAACTGGGCAATTATTCAACGTCATGCTTCAACGGGTGTTTTATCTCCTCGTACAGCCATATTCATTCCAAACAATAAATGGAATTCTACAATAATTATTAATACTCGAGATATAATCACAATTTCAATCAATACTAATGCATCTCAGCTTCTTATTACTAGTATCTATATATCTCCGTCAAAAATCCAAATCAAACCTTATCCATACTAAATGAAATCTTACAACAATAATAATAGTCCGCATGTTTTTTGTGGAGACTTTAACTCGCAAAGTACTTAATGAGGATACTTACAAACCGATCACAGAGGAAGAATACTTGAAGAATTTTTAAATGCAAACAATCTCATTCTACATAATCATTTTACTGACCGACCTACCTTTGATAATACCTACAATAATTATTGGACTGATCTTCTTATTTCTACAACACATCTTGATAATAAAATTAACAACAGATCAATACTAGATGAACATACCGAATCTTATAACAAATATATCTCTTTTGATATAACTGAATATACGTCCTTTACTGCACTTACCAGATTTAAAATCAATAATAACAAAAAAAAAAAAAGAAATTTCAACAAAAGTTCAATCCAATTTCAAATGACTTTCTAAATGCTATTATTCTGTGTACAACCAAAACAGAACTTAATAATATTACCAAGGAACTTATCAGAAAGTTTCAAGATACCTACGAACGTACCTTCTTCAAAAGATCATCAATACCCATTATAAAAATCAACTGGTGACGAAAGAACTCCGCTAAGTCAAACACAAAACACGAGCATTACGAAGAAAACTGAAATCATCGCAAACTAATGAAGAACGACTCAACCTACTTCAAAAATACAAAAAACGAAAAGCCCCATATAAAAAGCAAATAATGTCTGCAAAGCTTTAAGCATGGTGCAACTATTGTTCAAACAACCAGTATACGTATGGCTCATTGTACAAAATTGAAACCAACAAAATCTTCCACCCAACGCAACTTACAGTCACTAATAGGGAAAATAATGATAAAAATGTTACGAAGATCACTTTAGAAAACATTCTAGATGTTATTCTACCAAAAGAAAACATATATGATGATTTAACTGAACAAAGATTAATTCGTTGTAATCTACTTCCAAGAAAATGATAACACATTTACAGCCATGGAACTCAATCTATTTATTAAAAAACTCAATAACGAAAATGCTCCTGGACCAGATAGAATCTGCTATCAAATTATACATAAAAGTAATCCTAAGCTAATTCTAATCTGCAATAAATGTCTCGAACTTGGTATTTTTCAAGACTGCTATAAAACAAGACAAAACATACTCTTCCTCAAAAAGAACAAAGCTCATGAAAATCCTAATTCCTATCGGCCAATTAACCTTCTACCATCCCTTGGAGAAAATCTGAAAGTTGTATTATAGGAAGACTTGAATACCATTTTCACCATCATAAATTCATTAATGAAAATCAGTGTGGATTTAGGCAGCAAAAATCTACCATTCATGCAACCAGTGCAGTCCTAAACCAAATCCATGTTAATAAAATCAATAACCTACAATCCGCAATAATCAGCTTAGGTCTCAAATCAGCCTTTGATTCATTATGGCGGCCCTCAATTAAAGAAGCACTTAGAAATATTGAATGTACTTATAATATCTATTAAATTATCAATAATTTCCTTGATAATCGGCATAGTCTCATTTTATATAATAATTCTTTAATCAGAAGAAAACAAGTTCGTGGATGTTCACAAGGCGCATGTATAAGCGCAGAATTATGGAATATTACATTTAATAAAATTATAAAAAGTGCTTGGCTTCCTTTTGCTAAAATTACTGCTTTCGCCGATGATGTCGCATTTGTTATGAGTGGAAGGTCCCATTTAATCCTTCGAAGAAATTGTCAAGAAATAATAGCCATATTCCAGCAAGAATGCAAGAAAATTAAACTTGAAATTTCATCCTCCAAATCTAGAATCATGACAAATAATAAACCTGGACAAAATCTTACTAAGCAACTTTCTGTTAAAATAAATGGCGAAAAAAATCAAGCATACTAAATTCTTTTCTATTACTTTTAGATCTTCCCGTTGCTTCAAAAACTACCTTATATTCACCTAACTGATTTTCTCATCAATTCGTCGACACATTCTTTTGTGACTTTTAAAGGTCATAGATTTATTGTTAGGTAACAGAATTTCAAATTTAAAGGATGGTGGCAATTCATATCGGCCATCGGAAAGAAAATTTAATATCTCTTTGAATTGCTTAACTGTGTTGGTGTGAGCAAGTTCTAGTTTAACATCTTCGGTTGGGTCTGTTATGTCAATGGCATCTAAATTCCAGAGTTCGGTTACACAAGATTAGAGGAATGCAACGACACTATATTGTTGAACAAATTATTTTCCAGTAATGCTAGAATAGTAGCTGAAGTAGATTTTTCAGATAAGCTGTTTACTTTACCAATCACAGTGTATCCGAATTCAGTCGCCACTACAGACACACCCGAGTGCAGTTTCAGAGAGCTGCCAGCAATAATGTCCCCGATGGCATCTGCTCCTAAAAGTAATTCAATGTTATATTCCTTAGCTTGCAAATCAGACAAGGTGATATTTCTACCTTTTAATTTAGGGTATTGTGATCAACTATTTTTGGAACAGATTCGCATATTTTGTTATGAGTAAGTACTTCAAAGTTATGTTCATACGTTCCCTCAAAATTTCTTAAATTAACATCAAACACTAAATGGCAATTAGGACTTGTCTCTCTCTCCCCAAGAATGGTTTGTTTCTATTTGGGACGCAGTTGCAAAAACGTGATGACCCTTTCTGAAAGATAAGATTATGTGAACTACTGTCGAAAATCGTACGAACTGTAAGTTGTGTACCTTCGAAAACTATTTTTAAATCAAATGTTTGCAAAGACACATTTTTATTAACAGTTGGCTGATTAGACAATGCATTACTTGAAAAAACAGTACTTTCAGTTTCATTTCGCTTTACAGTTTCGCTATTAGAGCACATATTGGTATAGTGAAATTTATACACATGTTAAACATTTTACTTTTTTTCTGAAGGCCTGTGAGCTATGTCCAACTCGTAGGCGGCGAAAATAGACAGGCGTTTGCACCAAAGGCTTTAGTTTATCTTCTAAACACATTTTGCGAGCAGAAAAACATTCGGCAGAATTGTGGGATTTCTAACAAAAAATACAACCTAAATTCCGCCTACCTGTATTGCCTTGGAAATTTACGAAGGCAGCAGCTGTAGAGCAATAGGGAACATCAGAATGTGGACGTGAATGAGCAGAAAGGGAAGCTCCCGACCCGGCTACGTGCGAGCTTAATCCTTTCCTCCCTTTGCACTTGGTTTCGAAGAAAGCACAAACGTTTATCCAAAGAGCGCGCACTATCTTGCTGGGACGAAGCATCATCCATTGAACAGTTTCTGGTAAGCAGGACTCAACAAGTGGCTCCAAAAATTCAGCAAACTCTTCCTTAGTTCTACCTTTGAGCTTTCGAGGGCCATGAGCTTGCTCTCAAGTAAATCATAAAGTTCAGCTAAATCTCATTTAATCCGACCAGCAGCATTTTTCGTTACTATGGAAAATGGATCCCGTACATAAATCTGAACCAAACCATCATTAAATCAAACCATCTTTAAAACTTTCGTTTTCAATCTTCTGAGCTATATCTGGGCGACTAATATCTGTAACCTAAATGCGATTTTATTCTAAATCTGCACCCTAAATACGACTGAGCTATTTCTGTACCCTAAACGCGACTTTCGTTTTGCTTTCAAAATTTTGGTATCCGTACTTAACGAAAAATAAAATCGCGGACTCTATGTTCTCGAGATTCAATATATTGCAACCCACTAGGTTACAAAGTGCACGTTACAGTTGAAATAATCGGAGCACGGATCATTCAATGTCGAGATCTTTTTCGATATTTCACACAAGTGGAAATGTTACATTACTCTAATTTATACATAGACATAAAAAGGGATTTCCCCGTTTTGTTCGCAGAAAAGAAAAAAATGATAATAATGAAAACTAATCGAGTCACAAGCCTCTCTCCTTCTGTCGAATCCTCCGAGCAGATCATCCGTAATTATGGCAAAGCACACGAGAGCTATCTGCCTAAAGGGAGGGATGCCTTCGTGGAGGACTTTCTAAGGGAAACTGGCTCGTATGCACGTTACACATGGGGAAAACCACGAAAACGCCCATGCAGCCAGCCCGTTCGCGGGATTTGAACCTTTAAATTTGCATCCGAGTTTTTATTTTAAATTAACTTTACGAAACACTCGTTGAAGTAGCACTCGTTCATAGTAATCTCATTCCTAAATATTTTATTTCTAAATCTTTGCTTCTGTCAAATTTTTCCTATTCACCACTGCATCGATATTGAAGGTAGCTTTTCTTATTTGTTTCCGCTCGACCACAATGTTTAGTGACTGAATTTCACTGACAGTTTTAGTTGAAATGGGAAGGAATAAAAATAATGCTTTAAAACTGCAATACGAGAGGAGGAAACTGGAAAGTGTAATAGTACTAGCTATTTCACTTTGTAAGAAAATTTTATCCCGGAATAAAACTACATCAATTTTCTACACAATTCCTGCTCGCTCTGCCACTTAGAATTTTGCATAAAAAATTCAGGTTTGCTGAATTATGCAATAAATAACTGCACCGGGATCCTGAATTTGGGAATAGTAAAGCATTCTTAAAGAAATTTAGTAGGAGTTTCATCTGTAAATTCAATGTCAGCAAAAATGTCAAAAATACGCTAGTAAACGGAAGTAGGCCGTTTGCAACACATCTCCCAAGGAATCTTTCACTGTTTATTCGGCTTCCCTCTTTCATGTAATTTTATTCAGACTTATGTTCATCCCATCATCTCTAATCTACACAGTTTAATTTTTCAGCGTCAATAAGCAAGGAAGAACAAGCACGGAGTCTAAATCGTGGGAGTGGAGAGTTCAAAATTAAGCAACTTTTATAGCAATTTATTGTCTGCCTTCTTCCTTTTCGCCATCGACACAACAGCTGGTTCACTGGGTTACGTGCTCATTAGCCTTCTTAATCCCCGTAAATGGAACAATAAAAAACTGGAGCTTGGTGCAATGTCCTCCGGGAAAGAAAGTTTCGCAATAAAACGTTCAAATTGCTGAATTTTTTACTTCATGAAGCCGGTCTGGTTTACCCATATTTTTGAGAAAAATTTCCTTAGATAAGAATTTCGGAAGTTTCTTATAAGTTCACACATGTAACACTAAAAGGAGAAATGTCGGCACTCACCTTTCCAAAAAGTTCGGATATATGTTACATAAAATTAGTAATCACGGAAAAACATTTTCTCCACACCAAGACATTACAAAACCACCGCTTTACATCTAAGAAGCAATGCAGTTTCATTCAAAAAAGTAAAACAATTAAACTTAGAAACTAAATGTATCCTGAGCAAGAAAGAGACAAACTTTTATACCGTATAGGCGGACGAGAAAACTGGTATGCAATAAGCGGGCAATACTTTCTATATATAGAGTACAAGATTTGTTTATTTAATATTAAAATACAATGCGTCTACGCTGTCTTCAGAAATTCCCTGTGTTGCCATCTACGGCTTTATATTCTTCGACTACAGATATTCACGGACACTTTACTTAAATTACCGTATTGGGTTTGGGGTGAGCATGGATATAATAACTATAAAAATATGCATTCTCAGAAATAAAAGCAATGCAATTGTAGAGCCATATACTAAGGCAAAAGTTTTGTTATTAACTGCAAAGGAAAATTAAATATTTATATTAAAATATCAAACGTGTGGATGTTGATGTAAACAGCGGCATAAAATCTTGTTTATAAAAACCTATAATATTGATAATTTCCTATAAAGGAACACTACTAATATAGTAGTGTCGTTTCGATGACATCGATTTATTGCATCATCATCTAGTTTCTGATAAAGTTCAGTTGAAGTGGAAAAATTAGAACACCATGAAATGAAAAAGAACAATGCCTGGTTTCCTATTTGTGAATTTCGATATGAGAAATGAAAATTAAATGTTAATTT